>NW_015091240.1:199024-324474 GCF_001431845.1 Calidris pugnax
GAGACTTTTTGGTTGTCTCTTTGGCTCTGTCCATTCACCATCACCGGACCGGGAAGCTTTTTCCAGAGGGGCTTCACGCTGTCGGTTGTCGTTTCTCCTCCGTACGCAAGTAGATTACTTAGAAGAAACTCTGCTACTCGTTTTAATACATTTGGCAATGTTCAGTATGATTTGGCTGTTTTTTTTTTTTTTTTTTTTTTTTTTTTTTTTTTAAATGCTAGCTGCAGCCACTAAATTTCCTTTTTTATGAGATTTTTCCTTTTTTATGCCTGGAAGACAAAGCTTTTGAATTGGAGTACTCAAATGAAAACATGACGTTACTTCAAAGCACTGGTGGAGATTCTTAAAAACTGACATTTCCACCTACTAATCCAGTTTTTTCCCCTAGCAAGGAATGCTTTCCAGACAATTTTGATTGCTGATTTTAAAAGAAAAGTATAGAAAGCAGTAGAAGAAAGAGCTGGACTTTAGCTGAGGTAGGAAGCACGGTAAATAACATTCATTAGGTTCTCTTGGACAGTTTTAATGACTCAGAGTTTTAAATCGTTTATTCAATATCTTTACAGGCCAAAATATAGTATAGTTTCACACCCAAATAATTTGCCAGGAGCTGCATAATCCATAAAACATTTGAAGGTGAATGTAGAGGGGGAGAGGAAAGGAAGTATAAAATCAGGCTGAGAATGGCGTTGCTGGTCAAATTTCATCTGAATCAGCTGCAAAGTCTAGTTCTATCTGTATTGATGGCACCTAAAAATGAGGTAGTCCAGAGTTGCTCCATCTTCCCATCCCCAGAGCCAGGAATGGCACAATCACATGCACGCCTGAGCCGCCAGCACTCCCAGAGACACCAAGCCCAGGTTAACCAGCTTTCACCACCTGTCTTTATCTTGGCTGAGGTCTAAAACACAGATGGCAATTTGGATCCAGCAGCACAAACGCCGCATTTTTTTTCCACTGTGCTGTCCATGCGCTCTGGATGGGAAATAAGCTCTTCAGCAGATGAGGGTTTTCACAAGATTCATGCAGAAAGCTAAGTCTGAGATTTAGGGCTAGTTTAACTCTTCCAGCACGGCATGGTCTGGGTCCCTTGGGAGTAATCCCACTGTGTCTTCCCAAGTGGGGTGCTAAGCCTGGCAAGCGGGGGGCTCAGGCATCTGCACCCCGATGCTGCTCCTGGGGAGCTGGGAGAATTGAAGGCAAAGCCCCGGAGCTTGGTCACAGCCCTCCTTGAGGAGCGTGGCAACACAAGGAGCACCCAGGAGCTTTTCTGGATCTCAGGTTTTGGGTGCATCCCTATAGAGTGTAGTCAAAGCCATGTACTGGGAAGTCCATCCCCTTGCCCAGCTCCACTAGGTTGAGGCTAGTCATGGTGGTTTGTCCCACCCATAGCGTGCTCTGATGCCAACTAAAAGGAGTTTTCATGTCAGTTTAGTGCCTGAACGGGCAGAAATGTGAAGCCCATACCCACAGCCCAGCTCAGCTGTCATCTGCTGCAGCAAGCAGTGACAAGGACTAAGTGACACGAGCTATGCCACAGGCCAGAGCCAAGAAAGAATTTGCAGGAAGGCACTGTGGTCTGGGCAGGAAAGGGATTTTGTCCCTATCTCATACCACCCTGTGGCACATCAGGCTCTGCTGATGCTTTGCCTAGATAAGGCTTGCAGCCATGTGCATTTAATTGCAGCAGCATCGCGGCCATGCGGATTACCCACCATGCTCACCACCTGGATATCGAACCAAAAGTCAAAACCAAAAGCCCACAAGTACAGAGCCTCTCACCACACTCCTGCTTGGCTCCGCTCCCCAACTCGGTTCATTCCTCTGGAGACAAAAAGGCTGAAGCCCTGTGGCTATTTACTTCACAGAAATAGGATCAGGGCCTAAAAGTAGGCATTAATCCCCCTCCAAAAAGTCCCCATGGATTAATTTTTGTTGCTAAACCCTTTCCCCCTCCTTCCCCCTTCCTCCCAGTATCCTGTTGCATGGAGAGCTCTAGTACAAAAAAACCCACACAGCTGAAAATGAAGCATCCCCCAGAGAAAAACAACCCAGTAGTGAACCCTTGCTTTTCCTGCCCATGTGCTAAATCCATTGGAGATGAGCAGTGCAGACCAAGAAACCCCAGGACATCCCACTCTCACTCTTTTATGATTGCACATCCCTACTATGAGCAGGCAATAGAATCCTGCAGCCACATCAACAAAATTAGATCAATTCCACAGGTACAGATCCACATTTAAACCCGGTCAAGTAACTCCTCATCCTAAGGAACCTGGGGAATAGCTCTTTATACAGAGAACATGAAAGGAGGCAGAATCGAATTAAAGATTCATTCAAATTAAAAGGTTCCATTTTAAAAGAGGCAGGCCCAAGCGAGAAGGAGCTGGGGAGCACATTTCTTAATGAGCTCAGTGGCAGGAGTATCTTTAGTAATAGATCCGATGGGGGAACCATGGAACCCAGCAGCACATGAGGCATTTCCCTCCACAGTGCAATAAAATGAACAGCATGTGTTCCCGCACACAGGTGGTTGTTTAATGCTCTGTCTGAGCCCAAGATTAAATTTTGGTGACCAAAAGAAAAATGTGGCATTGGTCTTATGGACAGTCCTCATGATGCTGAGCCAATGTCACAGGGGAGAAAGTGCCCTAAAAAAAAAGGAAAGATAATGAGAATTTATGAAACAAAATGAGTAAATCTAGGGTGCGATGAGATCCCTGGTAACTTGGTTGTGCCCCTGCCTGGTCCTGATTCGAAAACAAATTCAGCAGTAGAAATTCTGCCTTCTTCGAAGTACAGACAAGGATTAGAAAAATGGAAGATTTTTCCCCAGGCTCCGGTGTTAACTGCTGGGGCAACCTCAAGGCAGTCACTTACAACATGGACAGGACTTATAAATAGCTTAGGATACATAAGATGCTTGTGGTGATGAACCCATAGAGCATTAAAACCATGTGTATCACTTAGACACATCGTTCCCCCACAATTTCATTTTCAAAATGAGATTTCTCTAGCTTTTTCATAGTGGGGGAGCAGAAAATAGAAGGTAGCTTGCAGTTATTGTCCCTTTTTTAAAAAAAAAGCAAAAATGCTTCAGTTGCAAGGAAACACAAGCGTAAGCCCCTGGCTCTGAGCTGACAGCTTGGGCTGGGGTCTGATACCTCTCCCTGCCCCATTTTGGGACGTGCTCCCCAGCAGCCTGGTGGTTCCTCCACCAGCTGCAAGCCCTCACCCTCATCAGTACCCGTCCTTGTCCAGTTGCTGAGCTCAGGGGATGCCATGGCACACAAGAAGGCAAGGCAGGGAAATAGCCCCTGAGAAAAAAAAACAAAACAAAAAACCAAACCAAAACACAAACCACACCACTTGTTTCTAACCCATGCAGGAAGAAGGGTGCAGTTTTAAAGAGCTTCCGTGCATTTTTGTGTGGTCCCAAGCCTGCCCAGAGGATCCCATCTTTACTGGGGCCCTTTGCCGAAGGCCGTCCCTCCCGGGGATGGCGCGGGGGGCTTGCAGATGCTCACAACTTTCTTACAGTCATTAAAGGCAACTTCAGCTCCATCATTGCAGCTCGGTTCTGCAGCTCTTCAGGCTTTCTTCAAGCCTGTCAATCACATCAAAACTTACTGTCTGGTGTTGCATCCTGAACCAGGGAAAGCTGCAGCCCAGGTGGTGGGGGAGAGCAAGAGGGGACAGCAGGAAGGGACAGGCACTCTCCGTGAGCAGGAGCTGAGATTTATGTTGCGGGAGGGAGAAGAGGGAGGACTTTGGGGCTCAAGAAAATCTGCCACTGGTTTTTTTTTTTTTGCCATGGCAGCTCCCTCGCTGGCAGTGCTGCCTCACCAGCAGCACCATCAAACTCATCACTCTTCTGCCACAGCCATGCAGAGGCTTTGCAGGAGGTACCTGGGCACTGGAGAAGTGAAACAGGCTGCAGGAAAGCAAGTTGGCAGCAAGAATGGGCAAGAGCTTGGCCAAGGAGACAGGCAGGTGGGGAAACGGAAGAGAAAAACAATTTGTGCCCTCACGTCTCCAGCTGTGGCTCAGTCCTTTTTTTTTCCCCTTAATTTTCTTAGTTGACTTCAATGTCCCTATCTTTTCTCAGCAGTCTGGCTCATTTTCCCCACCCAGGGGAGAAACAGACTGCCCATTTCAGCAGCTGCCTGCAGACAGACTGATTGCCATATATAACACACATATATATAGCACACACTGTATGTATGTATTTATATGTGTATCTACAGATAGTTGGTGCCCTGAGACTCCCTAAGCCATGGGTATCCAAGGGCATGGTCCCACATCACACCCCACCTCAAATTTCTCCCTCCCTTGCCCTGAATTGGAAGGCATTTCAAGGTCAAGTTTGCTCCACTACCTTGGAAGACTTCCCTTCTTGCTGGAAACGGGGTCTCTGCTGCCACATCACAGCCCTGGCATTTGCAAGCCCTGCTCACCCTGACACAGGGTCTCAGTAGAAGCATTTTACAGAGAACGTTGTGGCAACCTATCTGAGAATGGGCAGAGTTTGGGAAGAGGCCTGACCGGCAGTACTGGGGTTTAGATCTTACTTTATGAATATCAACAAAACTGGAGCCCAGCATCTTTCTCCTGGGAATGGGAAAGTTCTGCCATGGATGTGGATAGGTGAATTAAGCTAAGAAAAAGCTTGGAGAGACACTGCACCATGCTAAACCCCAATATTTAAAATGTTAAAACCTGGGATAGCATTCGAGTAAAGGGCCCAGAACATTCACAGAACCCTTCAAAACTAAGTGGCTTAGGTGCTACCATGCCCTAATCCCAACCTGGGACCATATTGTCACTGGGCCCCACCAGCTGCTGGCCACAAAGAATGTCTTGAGTCACTTGATGCTTTCAAAAATGTCACGTTACTTAGTGGCTGTATTTAGCAGAGCTCTAAAGCATTGCCTGATGGTCTCAGATCACAGTAGCTCTCGCTAAGAAAACAGAGCAAATCTTTGGCTCTCATAATTATAGGGTGAAAACCACTGGATGCATCTAGACCTGCAATGCCAGAAACAAATGAGAAGCACAAGCAATCTTCTCTTTACATAGGGATTTTCTTATCCCAGCCTTACATGTTTTTTCAGGTGTTATTTCTGGGGTGATAGCCTATTTCTTGCTTGTTTTATGATATATGAAACCTGGGAAGTCACCAAGGAGCAAGTGTCATACTGTCTTTAGGATCTGCCAGGATGGGGACTGAGTGCACTGGATGAATCCTGCAGGAAGGCTGGGTCTCCAAAATGCCAAAATCCAACCAAAGCATTAGCTTTTCTTGCTGATGCTTCACTTTCCCAGCACAATCATCCGCTGAGTCCTTGAGCTAAAGGGGATTTTTGTACTTGTTTAAGGCTTTTTTTGTCCTCGGCAAGGCCCTGTTGAGGGCTCCATGGTGGGGAATAGCTGCTGAAATTGCTGCACTCTAAACCAAAATTTTTAAAAGTTTTGGCTGCTGTATGGCAAATGCCCTCAATCTGCACTTGGGGTAGGTTCCTTGGAAAGCAATTTATTATAAGTTTTGTTTTTTAATTAGAATGTGGCTGCATAAAAAGTTATAAAGAGGCTGCTGTTAAACTACACTTTTTACAGTTGTGTGTGGGGAAAAGCTGTTGCTTTAAAGCACAGGGAGGAATCAAGTGGGTAAGAAAGGCAATAGTTTCCCTGGTGCTCTCCTGGTGAACTAAGGGCAGGTGAGCCCAGAGGAAATGCCAAAACAGGCAGCTTATCTCCATTGTTCTTGCCTTCACCCACCCCAAATCACCACTGTGCCCCCACCATGGCCCTGCAGGCCCCTCCCTACCTCCTACAAAGAACCTGCTGCATGGTGACTTCCACTCAAGGATGGCTTCAAAAGGCTCGATTTAGGAAGAGGCAGAGGCACACCATCAATTGCACCGTCACTTCCACGTATGCACCCAGCAGTATCTTTTTCTCTTGCCAGACCGCATTTACCAAGAGTGAATTGCAGACTTACGAAGAAAAATAATGAAGTTGTTTATTCCCGTTCTGCAAAGGATCTGGGAGGGATAGGGACATCCATGCAGGTATGGCTGCACCACCACTGCCACCGGCCTGGTTGCAGGTAAACTTTGCCAGAAGTTAACCAGTGATGAAAGCTTCAGAAGAGCAACTGGAGTTTCATCACTGGTCACAGACATGTCATCAGAGGTTGTGCAAAATTTCTCCCGGCATTTTTCTTTTCTTTTTTATAGCCTCATAATGGCTGAAAACCATTTATTTTGGAAGACCAGGGGTTTCTTTGTTCAAAAGCGAGGATTGGATTGGCAGAGGACAAGGCAAGGGCAACCCTGTTCAAGTGACTCCCTGGGAAGGCACAAAGCACCTGGATCTACAGCATGGTGGAGGCAAAAGTCTTTGCATTCTCTTTGGAGAAATAAACACAATAAATATGGTTTATACAGCAGGTCACATGCTTAACAGAAGGCAGGCAACAGTTCAGCAGTTTCCTGGCCCCTGAAGGTGGGAAATCTGGTTACACTTGCCCCCTTCCTGAGTTGTTGGCATAATCCAAGAAAAGCATGATATTTCCGTGTTTCATGGGAGCAGCATAATATGACAGAGAGAACTAGAAATGAAGGACCAGCACAAAAGCAATAAATACCCACCACAGCTCTGTGCAAATTAGTGAAATGAGAAAAACAATTCAGCCTTGGATTTTCACTTAAAGGTAGCGATGCCTCTACTGCAGCCTGGGAAGTTCACAGGCATCGGCAACCCTCTAAATTCACCTTGTGTAAACTCAGCAGAAAGATGAAAAAGACATTCCTGCTCCAGGCAAAGCTGCTGAGAAGTTGCAAGGTAGCTAAAAGAGGAGTCTGCAGGCAGATTAATGTGGGGATCGATGAAATAGCCAGAGCAGCCAAATGAACTCAGGCGGACATGTCAGCAGATCTATAGGGCTATGTGAGCAGCCCCCAGCCCAGCCAGTTAGCAAGGGCTCTGGAAATGACGGACCACCTGAGTCAAAAGTAGCACTTAGAAAATGCAGCTGGAATCAAGGCTGACCTTATCTCCTCGCTGCGTGGGGAGGAACAAAACACAATAATTAAAGCACCCAAATCACTAAAGCACTTCCAAATCAATTTGGAAGGTGCTTGCACGGCAGACAGTGGAGTGAGCACCACAATATCCTACAAAAGACAGACAGGAAAGCAGAGGTGTGCGAGCAGCAGCTCTCCCCCCAGCTGGAGGGATGTCTTCCATGTTGACAATTTAGTTCAGTTCTTGAGCTTCTACAGAAGGAATTCAACTTCTTATGTCCCAAGCAGCAGCTCTGTTTTGCTTTTATTAACTCGTACTCAAATAAAATCAGCTTTTACATGAAGTTTCAGTATCGGTGCTTTTTGGCTGCAGGAGTCAAGGCTCTTCTGAAATCCTCTTCCCAAAAAGAAGACATTGGGAACAGGCTCTGCTGTTGCATGTAGCTGGTGGATCCCCAACTCCAGAAGCTCATGAAAAACGTCTCCTCTCAGTGGGAGCATCAAGCCAGCTAGCAAAAAGTAAGTCATATTATTTCATATTTTGGCATTACAGCCAGTTTTCATCTGTAAGAGTAAACGTAATACTGGTGACTAAAGGCACCTTGCCGAAGAACAGGCTTCGAAACTCCTCCTGGTGCTGCTGTCTTCATGCCTATCGTCCTCAAAAATGAGGATATTTGAGATTTAAAGGAGGCTGTGGTGTACTAGCCAACTGCTGGGTCTGCTGGGGACGGAGCAGCCCAAACCAGCCTGAGGGGATGCAGGAACACAAAACCCCAAGCCAGTGTGAAGGAAGGTTTGGGCTGCTCTGAGCACCCCAAAGCCAGGCAAAGGGCCCAGGGAGCAGCAGCATGGGAGGGCAGAGATGATGGCAAGCAGCAGTAAAACAGGCTGCACTGGTCACCTAACCACAGCCTTGCGAGAGCTGGTGTTTGTCACTCCGCAGGTATCTGGGCCAACAGGTAATGGTGACACAGCGCTGGCTTCAGCACTCAACAAAGAACAGTCTCCAGGAGAGCCCTGATTCTCCAACCAGTAGGGAGATTTTCACATCGGGTGACCTGCTTTGTTTAAAGGTCTCCTAATGGTCCCCTCTGACTGTTTTCCCAGCCAGATGCCTCTCACCTGCAGCAGAGATGAGTGGCTTCTTCGCCTCTCCCACACCGGGTCTGCCAGGCTGCAATCATCAGCAGCTGCCCGCCTGTCCTCGGCCTCTCCCAGCTGCAATCAATAGATGGCTTCACTTTTCAACCCCACCTCTGACTTTCAGAAACTCTGGACCACACCCCAGCTGAGAGCTGGTGTCTTCCCCAGATAGATAGCCATCGGCTCACGGAGCTGCTGTGCCTCCTGACAGGATGCTGTCCTGCTGACCTGATCCATGATGTCCCCGGTATCTTTGATTACGAGCTCTGAAATGCAAAATACTATTTTTAAAAGTTGTTTTGAAATGGAGGAGGGTATTCCTGCTGAGCCTTGGAGCCAGGCTGGCCGCCAGCCTTGCCTTGCAGGGCGATACGTGGTAGCACAGATTCACATGGTGCTGGTCCAGCGGTCACCGGGGGAGCCATGGGTGCACTGGGCAGGAAATAGGATGGGTTGCTCCATCCTCTGAGAAAGCACAAACCCAGGGATTTTCAATCATTCCCCATTACCTCCAGTGGTGCCTGGAGGATGCAAGGAAGGACCAGATGACGCTGGCAGGGAGAAGGGAGCAGGAGGTCCTTTAGCAGCCATTTCTCATCTCGGCTGGAGTGCGTGGTGGTGAGGGTTTGGCACGTTCATCCTCCAGACATCACCCGTGAGGGGTGCACAGGGAATGGAGCACAGCTCCCTTCTCATCCTCCAGCACAGAGTGCTCCCACCCACCACTGTCATTTGGAGCAAATCCCTCAGCTGGGACGTAGCAGAGGATGGGGAGTAGCAGGAGAAATGATTTGATTTCACGTCCCCTGTGAGATGGAATCCGCTTGCAGCAGCAGCAGCACCTCTAGAGAAGCATTTCCTGCCTGAGCGAGAAAGCTCTTTGTTAATTAATAGTCTTAATGAAAGACAGCTTAAACCCCATTTAACAACCCAAATTCCTAATTTCTGCATACTGTCACTGCCCTGAGATGCAGCACATAATACATCTATGCGTACCAGCATGCAGTCTGAGAGCTGAAATCCTATACCCATCAGTTTGTCTAAGGGAGGAAGAGTTATCAGATTAAAGATCAGCAAGATTTAAGAACTGTTTGAGGATTTATCAGAGTGTTCTTTGCACTCATCTGCTTTACATACTCAACTGGGATTTACTCGGAGTTGTTACTGTTTGGGCTCTGAGGAGGAAGTACACGCAGTACTTCTACATTTTTCATTCAGTGAGACATCTGAGCCGATGCCTAAATCTATCCAAGAGAAGGGGCTCACTGAAATCAGTACAACTATTCATATGCTTATATGTAGGCATGTGTTTTAAATATCTTGTGAAATTGAGGCTTGCGTGCAATAATCCAAAATACTTTCACATTTCTAAGCTTGTCCCTGGCCCTCCTCCTTTCAGAGCTTCTGTCAAGTTGCTCAAAACCTTTGTACATTAGTATCTTCTATTTTGTGTAGATACAGCGTCAGTTTTACTAGCAGCAGCCCAAACAATTCAAATACTTCCAGGGACAAAGTCACAGAAAAATTGGGTACTTGGACAGCAAAAGTGTATGCATTACCTTTATTTTTATTTAGTCTTTGCTGCAAGAGTTCAGTTTTGCACCCTTTAAACCATCCAATTTCTGAGCACTCTTTTCTTCAAGTGTTTCATTTGCCATGCAAAAGTTAAATATCACAACTAAAAGTTCCCATTACACCATGCACCCCTTGAAAAAAGAAACAACCCAACAGAACAACCTTTTTCCTAACAAAGATACCTAGCAAGATACAGGAATAGCCGTAAAAATAACAGATGGAGTGTAACAGCTGTACTGCATCCATCTAGTTTTGAGTTGTGTTCTTGTGTGAGAACTGGCCTTCTAAAGCCATCTCACAGCCTACAAAATGCTCCTGCAGACAGGAACCGAGAAGGAATGTTTTAATGCCAGTAAAGACTTTGCAAGAGGACTGTGCTTACTCACGACACAGCATCCTGCCCGGGAACCCAAATCAGTTTTTCCTCTGCTTCTGTTTAAGAGCAGTGTTCCCAGGCTGCATTTCCAAGAGGTTTTTGGTTTTACAGCTGTCATGACAGTAGTTTTCTCAGCTTTGCGAGGTTCCCTCATATCCTGATGGAACCGGCTTATCTCTGTTTAGAAGTTACGTTCCTGCACAGCGATCTTCAGGAACAGATGTTCCAGCAGATCTCCCATCACAGCACTCAATGTATTACACAGCCCCATTTTGAAACAATTAGCCTGTCACTGTTGAAAGAAACCTAATGGTTGGCGACTTGTGCACTTTTGAAACAAACAAAAAAAGAAATCAGAAGCAACCTATGATTTACACTTTTTCCACGTCTGCTAAGATGCTCCAAATTTGCAGTTCATTAAAATGGCAGCGTGCCCTGGTTCAGCTGCTGGTTATCTGGAGAAACAAATCTCTGGGCAAAGCTGCTGGCAAAGAGCAAAGAGCTTCCCCAGGCCCACAAGTGACCAAAAAAAAAAAAAAAAAAAAGTTAATGAGGATCTTTATTTACACAAATTAAAAGCTAATGAATTAGTGAGGAGTGTTTGGAGCAGTGGCGTCTGTAGCTTTTGGATCACAGACTGCTGTCAACACATGAAATTTATCGTGGAATACAAGGCAGTCTAATTACTAAGCCTTTAATGGAAGATGGTCTGGAGAAGATTGCAAACACCCAAAGGAGGGCCACGAACCCATGGTTGCGACTCCAGTTGTCTGCAGATGACAGCTTGGGAACCATCCGTGTGGGGTGCTAACACAGACCCCGTAAATCACAAGATGCGGTAAATGGCTGTAGTGCCATCAAAGTGAATGGAGGTACATGCAGATTTATATCAGCTAAGAATTTGATGCCCATGTATGGAGGGATCAACAGCAATAATACAAAAAAGGAACTTGCAGGCCGCTCTAATAATATTATCTCCCTTTGACCTTACTGAGATTCCCGTAGCCTAGTTCCCCTGGGAGAAATTGATCTCATGGTCATACAGATCCAGACCAAAAGAAGTGAGCGCCCAGCACAGAGCCAGTCTGCTGCTGAGACACGTCCCCTGCTTGTCCCTATGTCTGCTTTGCACCTTCATCTGTATGATTTGTAACCCTGTTTCTTGTTGTCTCCCTTTTCCCCTAAATCTCCCTTTCTCTTCGGGGTGCATGCGTACAGCCCTGCGGGTCATTGAGCAGAGCCCAAGCTGGCAGCCCCGTGGCTGACATTTCCTGGCCAACACAGGAGGATAGCAAAAAACGAGTTTCCAGCATGGAGCAGCTGCCAGGCCACATGTCCCTGCTGACACACAGCCTGGCAAGGACAGGTCCAGTCTGCCAAGAGCAGGCTGAGCAGGAACAGCATCTCCAGGAGCAGGTTGAGAGCATCTCCAGTAACAGCTCAATAGCACAGGAGAGAAGCTGAGGGTCAGGAGAGGGTTTGCAACAACCATGAGCTTCTATTAACTGAAAACAGCAGAGGCTGAAATAAAGCTCCTTCTCATATCAGCCAACACTCAAGGCAACTGCATTTTTGACCATCAAAGCAAAACCAAAAAGGTTTGCTCTCTGCAATTGCCCACAGACCTTAGCTGGGAAGTAATCCTGCCACTCAAAATTTTAGCAAGAGAAATGCTTTCTCAGGTTCCTGGGAGGACCACACAGCACAGACACGCCAGAGACATTCCCAGGTATTATACATGCGTATGGGGAGGTTCAGGTTGGATATTAGGAAAAAAATTTTCACTGAAAGAGTTATCAGACATTGGAATGGGCTGCCCAGGAAAGTGGTTGAGGCACCACCTCTGCAGGTGTTCAAAAGACGGGTTGATGTAGTGCTGGGAGATATGGTTTAGTGATGGTGATGCTTTTTGTTCATTGTGCGGGTGTCTATTTTTGTCAAAGTTAGGTTGACGGTTGGACAAGATGATCTTTAAGGTCCCTTCCAACCTAGAAGATTCTGTGATTCTGTATCATATGCACAACTCTTTTCATAAGTACATTTTGCTCTCAGACAGCCCTATTTTAAATACTCCTATTTTAAATAGGAGTAGCAGGAGTGGAACAGTGAAACGTTTGAAGGGACACATCCAGGTCACTGCTAACTCCAAATAGCAGCCAATGCTCCGCAAAGAAAGGTTAGAAGATGACATCTGCTCACTTGGAAGCTTTCGGGTCAATGGTGCTATTGGAAAATGACCCTTGGGGTGAGTTCATCTTGACCACCCTCTGATCCCTGCCATCCAGGGACTCAGAAGGGAACCTAAAGGAGGCATCTCCAAGAACAGTGATGACTCGCATCCTGTTCCAAAAACCATAAGGAGGTGCAGAGGGCTAGCAGAGATGTGGACATCTTCGTTGCCCAGCAAACTGAATCCCACCCTCAGCAGAGACATGGCAATAGGACCTCTGTATAGGCTTTGCTATACAGAAATAGTTGCTTTGTAGGGAAAGCAAAGCATGGACCCAGCACTTACTCTCCCTGGAATATTCCTAAAAGGCTTATCAGTGATTAAAGTGATTTTGGCTCCCCACCACCTCTCCAGACTGGCCTTTCTGCCTCTGTGTTCTTGCATATACCCGGGAGTGAAGCACTCAGGGGCTAAATTACCAAGGTTATAATTCTTGGCTGTGTACTTTTAACTACAGTGAGGCATTGGCAGAGCTCAGCACTCTAATTCACCTCCATGTAAACATGATTATTTTAAATGAACTCCAGACGAGGTTGAACTGTAAAAACATCTGCAGATTTTGAAGCATTTTTAAGTGTTCAGCTCGGAGTTGTTTTTCTTACTGCAAGAACTTACCCTTTCTTCAGTTCACAAAGAATATTTTCAGAATTAATGATGTCCTAGCACCCCCCCCCACCCCCCAACTATAACAATGCTTGAACAAAAGTCACAAGTCTGAAAATTAAGCTGCAGTGGGATTTCATGGTCAGGATTTTCCCTTTCTTCGCTGGCAGCTCCTTTCCTTGCAAGCAGGAATGCTTTCTGGTTTCAAAGCCAAGTTGAAGAAATGAAAACAGTAAGAGGTACTCAGCCGCGTTTCTTTCAATGTTTCTGGTGCAGGACTCCCATTACAACTTGCAAGAAGTGGCAGAAAAACATTGTGTATACATGGTAATGGTTGTACATTCTCTGAACAGACATGCTTCTAGGAATCAGCAGATTAAAGAACTGATGTTACCTCAGACAGAGAAAAATAACATCTCACCAGTTGTGTTTATTTGTAGGGAGCCATGATTTGTGCTTCCCCATTTGTAGAGGGGCTGAGAGAAATGGATAACATGGGCTGTGTTTAGATAATCCCTGAGGAAGTTCAGACTACATCAGGCAGGGAGAGATAGGGTTTGTTCTCAAAGATGAGAGAGGCTGGGAAATGTCAGCAAGATGCGAGATTTCCTCAAGATACTGGAATGAAGTTCAAGGCTCTGATTTTCTGAAAAGACTGAGTGTGGGTTATGAGGATGAAGCAATTAAGATAACAAACATAGTTCAGGTAGGCAGGGACGAGCAGTTCTTTGCTATTATTTATTGGCCCAGTGCAAAGAAAAAAGTGTTCCTCCCTAAAGGAGGAGTCAAACAGTACAAGAAGATGCAAAAATGTTCCTACAAAGATGAAAGAGGGATCTGTCACCCTCTGACCCACACTCTTTCTCTTTGTTTTCCATTAGGGTGCTTTTTTGTAGTGTGGTCCCCATCTCATCTCTCTGCACTCTCGTGGTTTTAGCAGAAAGGGCTAAGAAGGGCTTGCAGAAACCAGCCACTATCATCCCTATAAAGGTCTATAGGAACCTAAACAAAACCACTGGCATCCCCTGCCCTGAACAACATTCTTGTCGAATTTGGAAAAGGCGAGAGTGTGACTGCTATTAAAAAAAAATACTTAGTGCAAAGAAGGCTTTAGTTAATTTATCTGGGAAAAAAAAAAAAACCAAAAACCCAACTGCAAACCCCAAAACAAAATCAACTGTTCAGAGTTGAGCATCGAAAGAGACAATGGCACAGCAACCTGAAAACAGAAAGGGAAATCCTCCTGATCTGGAGCTGCAAAGCTTATCAGTCAGAGGAACCCTTTACTCTACAGCACCTGGCACCACACTGCCTAGAAAGCTGCATTAAACAATAGGTATTAACAGACGTTAAGTGCTATTTATACAGATGCTGGGTTTCACAGGTTTGATCTGTGGCTCAGTGCCCGCTGCTTTGGCATAGGTGCTGATTAAGGAAACGCAGCAGGGAAGGAGCCACAACTCTGAAGCACAGGAAGGGAAGACAGTATTTATGTGACAGCTGCAGGATGCTGAATGCCCTTCTCCAAGGGCATATCATGCAGTAAGAGCACAGTTTCCAAGACTGACAGAATAAAAAGAAGGGGAAGAAAAATGACAGGATGCCACTCACCCAGCTAAATCCCCAGTCACTGTAAGAAGCATCTCCCAGAACCCATTAAAAATAAGCTCTAAGTCATCATTCAATGGCAAGATTTTTACGTGGTGATCAAACAGTTGGCTATCCAGGTGATAGCAAGCTGGAGGGTAAGTACAACTATACAAATACTAAGGAACAGGCACCAACTGGGGGAGATTTTTTTCAGCTGACAATAAGAAATCAGTGTGCTGAGACAGTAGAGCAGGGAAGGACCCCACCAATACCCCAGGGGTAGCCTTGGCTGCAGTGATCACAAGATGGTAGAATTCAAGATCCTTAGGGCAGCAAGGAGCGTATGCAGCAAGGTCACTACCCTGAACTTCAGGAGAGCAGACTTCGGCCTCTTGAGGGACCTGCTTGGCAGGGTAACATGGGATAAAGCACTGGAGGGG
The DNA here is from genome assembly GCF_001431845.1 of Calidris pugnax. Lineage (NCBI taxonomy): Eukaryota > Metazoa > Chordata > Aves > Charadriiformes > Scolopacidae > Calidris > Calidris pugnax. The sequence continues at coordinate 214,013 of NW_015091240.1, forward strand.
AGAGGGGCCCAAGCAAGCCGGTTAGTATTCAAGGATCACCTCCTCCAGGCTCAGGAGCTGTGTATCCCAAGAAAGAAGTGATGCCTGCCATAGTGACTGCCTTCCTCCCCAAGCAGCTGCCCAAGCTTCTTGCTCATCGGCAAAGTAGACAGCAGCAGCAGGCTTGAGACACTCCAGTTGCTTTTAGTTTTCTGAGGTTTAGAAAAGTTAAGTTTAGTAAAGTTACTCAGCACTCACTCAACTCTTCAGGTGACTGATGTTTTCTGAGAACTGCCCTAGACCTGTGATGGCAATTACATGGGCAAGAACCCCATTGGCTCAAGCTATGATGGCTCAACCCCAATGGTTCAAGCCATTTCAGGGTCTTCATGTAGGCTGTTGTCAGCTGCAGCCACTCTTGAGGGAAGTGGGTTGAGACAAAGGCAGTTTCACAGAACAGCAAAGGGAACAATAGAACAACAATAGCCCTGAGGGAGGAATACACAACCACAATGACAATACCAGGTGGGATGGGATAACTGGGTCCCTGCTAGAGCCTGAGGACAATTAACCCCACCAGAACCAGGGCAGCCATCAAGGTACCCAATGGCTTCACTGCAAGACCTACAGCCTGGAAGACCTACAGCCTGGAGCAAGACATGAACTTTGAGGCGAAGTCTGCTCAGAACAACGGTGCTTCTCTGGCCCAAGCAAGCTCTACAGGGGGCTGAAAAAGCACCTCTTCCCAAAACGGCCCTTTCTTGGACTGGAAATATTAGGGAACCACCTCCTCCATGAACAAAGCATCTCAGAGGCTTCCGATTCCACTTCTGACTTGACTTTTCTCATGTTCTGGTTTCTGACCTAGGGATGAAGCAATGTATAAAAGAAAAAAAAACCAACTCCTAAATCATGAGTCCACTTTCTGCACTCACCTCTGAAAGCAGAGGATGAGACCAAAAGGGGGTTTCAACTTCTACCTGCAAGAGATGGATAACCATTTTGCTTCAGCCATAATGAATTTGCCTGTACATATGGAAAATAAGTTTCTATAAACTCAGACTAACACAGAGCCATGCTTTGTAAAAGGGAACTTGTGTGAATTGTCTGTGTAAGAAGTTTATAACCAAAAATTGTGCAAAGGAGGTCATAAGAAAAGAAAGACTTAATCATTTTTAATTTACAATTAATTGTAATCCTGACATGAGCTCAGTAGGCGGACGGGAAGATTGTAAGTCCCTGAGTCTCAGGGAAATCAGGCCATTGGGAAAAGGTGTAATTTCTCTAAGAGCCAAGAGGAGTGTGTGTCTCCTTTTTAGGGAAGGCACCCAGCTCAGCTGACTTGTACATTTTAATAAACTATTTTTATATTTTTGCTTTGAAGACTTTGCCTTCTTTTCACATTCTATTAGTGAGTTGGCGTTTCTCACATACCCAAAATATAACAAAAGCTCTAGATGTGGACACAGGATTGTATTATTGCTATTACAGGAGCAGGGCCCAAGCCATTATTATGGCCATGTCACCATAGTGAGATTCCAAAATCTTTTGAGATTTCTGACAACAGCTTCTGTTGCAGTTCCTTCATGTGTTTCTGTATTGAGATGTTAAAAGGACAACCTTGGCGACTCAGAGGAGAGCCCCATCAGGCTGAAGAAGTCACAAAGATGTGACCAGAATTCCTTCTAGCTTCGCATTATCTCAACAAACAACTACAATAATGAACATGTTAGAGAAAACTTTTAAAGACATGTATCTAAATCAGGAGTGCAGCAGAAGGAGATTAAAAAAAAAAAAGAGCTCCACAGGAACACATCTGCCAACCAGTACAAATATCACAACGCTTATACAGCAGCTGACAGTCCCACATACAAAACACTCTTGGACACCTATAGAAAGGATGAACTTCTCATGTCATGTTAATTCTGTAGGATACAATCCTCTTGCTTTTCTGTCTTAAACTCTCGTGTCGAGTGTTAACAGCGAGCTGCTAACAGCTGCAGGGTTCCGTTCTTACATGGCTGCATTTCAGACTGGGATCCAGCAACTTTTTGTACATGTGTAACTTAAAACATCTGAGTCCTTAGTTCACACGGAGGAAGTTGGCACATACATCTTCATCCAGTCAGGACAGAAACAACATCCCGTAGTGATTTGTAAAGCAACTTGCAAGGTTAGCATATGTTTTTAACAGCTAATTTTGACAACTTCCATCTCTGAGCTATGAAGGTGAACAGAAATAACAGAAAACTCACTTTATCCACTTTCCCACAATTCAGATAAGATTAGGCGTGCACATGGAATTTTCTGCTTCGTATACTGAAAAGCAAGATAACTCATCTGAACAGGGGAAGGGTGACACTGGCATCAGACAAACCACTTACCAGTTTATGGCTGGAGTCCTGTCCCAAGAGCCTCTGCTGGAGGCAGGTGTGCTCTGCCTGTGCTAGGAACTGTAGATCCACCCGTCCTCTTTATTGCTATCGTCCTCACCATACAGCATCTCACTTTTTTCTTCAGGGAGGGGGAGAGTAGGAGAAAAAAAAAAACTCAATTTTGAGCACTTCACATCTCAAGTGCCAGATTTTACTTACCAAAGTCAGAAAGAGATGCTCTACAAATATAAACACTGCTGACATTTCAGTTTTGCACATTTTTATACTGCAAGTCCAATGCATGAACAAATACTATCATTTGAGTGCTTTCCTAAGGGAAAATACAAGGAAGCTTCACCAGGAATTCATTTCAACCAAAAAATAAAGCCAGGGTTTTGGTTTCCACACTATGATCCTGAAATCCAGTAACACTTTCCTAACCCCCACCTCTGCTGCTGAGAATTAACTGAAAAATATAGCTGTATAGTGGTGTTTTTTTAATACTTTTCCTGGATGGAATTCTATTTGATGCTGTTAAGCTTTGATGACATACCCCAATGAGTTGCTTGGAAGAAATCCATTTAGCGAGCTTGTAAATCATGCTGTTTCAGTTCTGTGAGTGCCCATGAGAAATGTGCATTTTCAATCATAAAAGCTGCGGAAACAAAATGGAACTTGGAGACACAGACAGACGAATTCCTTATCACAACTTGGCTGTGTTCACAGAACATGTGCTTACCATTTTAAACTCCGGAAAACTATTTACAGGAATCTGAAATACAAGACTGAATCCAAAAGTAAGAAATAGATAAATTTCTAGAAGATACTTTTTTTCTTTTTTTGTATTAAAAAGGAAAAATAGAGACTCTGATTAAAACCAAAGCAACCCCACCTCCCCCCAGGCCCCCTCTCTGCTGCCTTTACTTTTCCTAGGAATATAAATACTTGTAATACAATCTGTGCACGTGGTGCCATATTTACAGAGGTCTCCTTTTGTTTATGTGACAGAATACTTCATTTTGGGGAAGCTATGGGGAAGGAAAAGCAAACAGTTTGCACTTTTTTCACCTCTCCAAAATTCTTTTTGAATGGAAAGAGTGGAGGTTGCAGTGGGGATGAAAAATTAGCACACCCTACTGCCACAATGTAATCCCCACCAGCAGCAGATCTTTCTAGCACAGTGCCAGGCACTCAGAAGCTTCCGGAAAGATCATTCAGTCGTGTTGAGTTGGGAGAGAATTTAACTCTATGGGGAATTTTCAAAACTGATTGAAAATGGTCTTCACAGCCGACTGTCTTCAGCCAATGACAACCACAACACCTTTGACTTAAAGGCATTTGTTCACAAGAAGAGAAAAACAAGAGAATGTAGAGCAAAACGTGAGGTGCTCAGCGCTGCAGACAGTTAAAATCTGACAGTTATTTTCCTGGAATGATGAGATAACTGCCTCTCCCACCAGCAAGTGCTGTCTCATCCCTTCCTGTGCGCTCTCCTCGTCTGTGTACCCATCTGCTGCCTCCTGTCTCATCCTCAGTTTGTCAGCTCTCTGCCCGTGCTCAGTTCCATTACTGAGCTTTGTTTAGCGAAGCACAGTCCTGATCCAGGCGCAGGGGCAGCACAGCTCATTCACCATTTACAGTGCAACAAAGGGGACCTAAATTATGTAGTAGCATCTTAAAAAAACCAACACCCTAGCAGATTGACGTCCCAGTGCACGGAACAGTTTGATGAAGGTTTTTCCCTTGGAGGAAAGTTGGTTTAAGAAACCCTTGTTCTCCCCAGTGCATTTCATTATCCTGGCAGTTGTTCTACTTGATGCCTGGCTGTAGCAAAGAGATGCTGGGTAAATCATCTTCACCTTCCTAAAAAAGGCTGTTGCCGTTTAAAGCATTGATTGTGTCAATAGTCTGATTTATGGTGCAATTCCACAGGCAGCAGCATCAGCACAACCTCATAGATACTCTCGTCTGCTGGTGGCTTGTCACGGTGTAAGAACACTCAGAAGCAGCTTTACCACTGGAGACAGCACTTGTGGCATCACACACTGGAAACCAGCTCCCAGTGATGCCGTCTCATCTGTATCTTCTCTTTTTGTTGCATTTTGCATGAAGCCTGCCATGCTTTTACCCCTCACCCAAATCCACTATTTACATGTCTGTCAAGACAGACAAGAAATCAACTCTACAACACGCTAAAGAGACTCCCTTTGATGTTGAATCCTCTGGATGTTACCAACCTTATGGCTGCAGCTCTTTCTTTTTCCACTTACCCTTGCAGATTCTGCAGCAAATCAACTGAACTTTGCGGCCAATGAGATCAAAATAAAACCAAGAGGAACTTCTAATCTTTCTCTATTATGGAGAGATTAAATCAGTGCAGGCTCCATAAAGTAAGAGTAATGGGAACTGTTCATGGTTAAGAGTATCTGCAACAGCAAAGTGCCTCTTATTAAGCGATGCAGGGAAGCTGCACAGATGAAGTTATATGCTCTGGTGTCACAACAAGGTACAAGTCAACCAAAAAGAAGTACCTACCGAGCTTTTGAGAGATGCCTTCATGCCCCATGTCTTTGAAAGTGCCACAGTATCTCCTCTTTTCCACAGATATCCCATGAAAAGCTCAGGCTGGTTGAGGAGCAGAGAAAAAGCTGTGTTTGCCCTGTCTGGAAAAGAGTTCCTTTCCTAGTTTTCCTACTGGAACATGTCTGAATTCCTCTTTCTTATTCTACTTAGATACTGCTTGGGGCAGATGATCCTGCCTACCCCCACTGACACTGCTGGATCGACCACATTGTCCTGATTGAAACAATAAAAAACTGAACAGTCTCTGGGAGGCTAAAGCTTATTGTGCTTCTGAAGGGTTGAGACTGCAGCAACCACCTCTGTCTCATGAGGAGTAACCCTACCCACACAATCTCTCATTCAGACATGTTTCAAGATGGGAAAAAATCTTTAGGGAAACAAATACCAAAAATGCTGAAAAATTCTTGTAATTACAGAAAAAAAAAAAAAAATTTCTCATAGTTCCTCAAATTCTAATGGTCTCTTTCAGATACAATTTTTAATTACTGTCTTGTGATAGCAGTCTTCTAAGGATGCACAAGCTCTGAAGATACAATTTTCTTGCAAACTTTGATTTCAAATATATTTCCCTTTGGCTCAGCATTTTGATAGTACTGACACTGTAATGAGCCAAGCATTTTTTTCCATCAGCGGGACAGCTTTTGCCATGGATCTTAACACTAATCATCTCCACATTCACCTATATGTACAATAAATATGTAAATGGTTCTTACTGATTTAAACTCACAATGATTCTGATATAATTGCATTTTATTTGCTTAAAAATATTTGATATATTCACAAACAGAATCATCGTCTAACTTTATCACCATAACAAAATTATAAGAAAAATATTAGAAAATAAACAGACTAGAATTTTGATGAAACATCCAAACTATCACAGCAGGGAGACAAATGTACCAATGACAAAATCTTCAGACAGTGACTGTCATAAAAAGGTGCAAGCTTTAAAATGTCTCTGTCCCTGAAGAATCTGAATTGCCATGTACACTGCTCATACTCTGCGTTTCGTTCTCTCTGTTCATGGAAGGCAGCTTCACTGACACCTTTTCCGCAGAAACATGTGAATTTAAATGTGGAGCAGCATCCTCTCCTAAAAAAAAAATAAACAAAGCAGTACAAAACACATTATTTACTGTCTGTAACAAACAACTGAACAGCACTGGAGTAATCTCCATATTGCATCACTGCTGGAAATACAAAGACACAGATCCGTTACTGTCCACAGTTTTGAGGCATTTCAAGGAGTGCTGGTTTTGCCATCACTGTTCTCTTGATCAGGTAACAAAGGGATGGATTTCTGTGCATATACAGACTGGGCTGTATTCAGGCACAGATACACTATACAGACACACACACGTACATGGGTAATCTCCAGTAGACCCAAAACAAATATGAATACTGCTGTTCTCTACAGAAATGAAATGAGACCCATAGATACTGACAGTATCCAGTTGAAGCAACTGGCTACAAGTTCTACAGAGAAAAAACAGCCTATCAATGCTTCAGCTGCCCAAAACACAGGTGAGAAGTTGTTTCAGCTATTCCCTATCCCCAGGCCATTTCCCTGGCTCATTAAGGGTCCTTGGTGCTACTCCTTGGTGGTTTATCTCCCTTCTTTCAGCCTCTGACAGACTTCAAAGAAAATGTACACAGCCTGCTCCCTGGAGATGTGACTTGCAGGACTTTACAAACCACGTTCATCTTCCAGCAAGTCTGAGATAGCACCTTGCCACTTCCCATTCTTGCCATCTGACCTTGAAAAACGTGGGATGTCCTGGGAGAGGGACAAGCCCCTGCACAGCACAGCCACCACCATGGCAGTAGCCCCTGCAAGGAAGGGGGACACGTGTCACAGAGCTTCCAGCAGCACTGGAAGGGAGAAGGGCCACAGGTAAGAGTTACAACGTTTAGGCAAAGGAGAGAAGGTGAATCAATTCATGGAGCAGGGGGGAGCAAGACATGAATCAGATGCCAGACACAGGAGGAGAGGAAAAATGGTGTTGGATGAATGGTACAACGTTCATCCACTCATCCACACAAACATTTTTTTTGGGTGAGTTTTGAAAGAGCATTTTGAGATTTCAGTTGTCCTTGAGACATTTATTTTAAGTGCAGCAGCTACAAGCAAAACAAACATGAGTCTCTGTACAACAGCAAAGGCTCTCTTGGACTTTGTTCATATCCCAATGAGCTGTAGCAATTCTTCCTTCCTCTGTGATAGACTAGGTAATTAAAACATTATTTTCCCAATAAAACCAAGAAGTTAGGCTTTCTTTCACCCCAGTTAATTATCTACTATGTCACTGTAGTAGTGATCTGCTTTCATCTGACTTGCAAAAAGCACACTTCAAACGGCTAGTTAAAACAACAAAAACCCACTGCTAAAATAAAATCTCACCCAGTGTTTTTCTTGCCAGAACAGCTGCCAACAGCCTAGGAAGCCAAACAGGGATGGGGCCAAAGACAGTAAAGCCAGTACATGCAGCAACCCGTGCCAGCCAAGCCTCCTGCCCCTTGGGAAGGCAGGGTGCTGGAGGGGCGGCAAGAGCACATGAGCCCTTCTTGTGTCCCTAGGACATCAAGGTGTCTGTCACCTGCGCACCACAACTGCTTGTGCAGTCTGCAAGAAGCCATGTCCATAGTTTCACCAGACTGTCCTCACTAGTAGGACAGCTTTCGACACCCCAAGCCTGAATCCCTCTACAAAGCACAGCTGCCACATAAGAAGACATGAGAAATCCTACGTCTTCTGAACATGATTCAAAAGCACATTTATGGTAACACCACAAAGACGTGCAAGCAACATACATGTTTTGTTTTTCCAGAAGTACTTCCACAAGCTTAGTCTGTAGCCATGTTTGCATGATAAAAATAGGCTATTCAGAAGGGTAAAGATTGGTAAAGATGTGAACGTGTAATGCCTGAGGAAACCTTGTAAATCATGCTAGACACTAAAGCAACTCTCCAACACTTTATGTAGTTTGATGCTTTCAAAGCTTGACTTTGTTAGCAGTTTCCAGTCATGTCACATTCCATGATGTCATTGTTTCAACAGCTGTTTTAAAGTTTGTTAAAAAAAAAAAAAAAAAAAAAAAAAAGAAAAAGGCGGTGGTGGTGTGGATATTCCCTTATCCCAAGGCTCCACAGTAACTTCCCAGGTATGCGATTCTAGGTTGCTGAAAGAAAATATCATATTGGTCTACATTCTCCTTAGCAGATACTCTAATATATTTTACAGACATACTTTTATGATAGCTATAAAATGTTAAAAGGCTAGAAATATTAAAGAATAATTCCATCTACTTGCTCAACAGAAAAGTGACCAGGTCCTGAGTTATCTAAAATATCCTTAAAGATAAGTTTACAAAGACCTGAAGTAAAAATTTCCCTTTTTTTAAAAACAGAAATCTGAAGTTTTTGACTTTGTTAGATGCATACAGAAAATACAGGACCTGTTTTTTTCAGAATTTTAACTATAAAAAAAACCTATGGATATCTTATTTCAGCTACATGGGAAATTCTGCTCCATGACTGTAACATTCCAGGACAGAAAGCTACGAGTCCTGAAACTCTGCGTTGGCCCAAGGACACAACTACTGAGTTACTGTCACATGTGCGTTATCATTATCACCTCTTGCTTAATCTAACCCCGTGTGAGCACAGTGCATACAACACACTCATATAAACATATAGGCATGGGTATGTGAAAAAATACACAAATACAAGCACACAGGTTTAAATGCCCGTGTTCCTGCTCACATTTAGTGGTGTCTGTATCTGCCTTTTGTACATCACTGATAGCACTTGTATAGTCCCTGGCCAGTTCCTTCTTCAACAATGTGATATTCCATTTTATTTCTTCCCCCCATCAGAGAACAGCTTATAACCAACATTAAGATGGCTTCCGCTTAAACATTGAGCTCTTCACCACAACAAATACGCAAATTCCAATGCTGTTTATAATCTTTTGATAATGCCATAAAAACAGAATGGAAAACTCCTCCATTTACAAAGCAGTGCAGGGCAGGAAGGCAGGTAATCTTCACAGCTTTCCCCCCCTCTTTAGAGGCTCTAGAAGTACACAGTACAATTTTGTAATCATGTACTTACATGTATTTATAAAAATTTTCCTTGTTAAAATCCAATAAATGGAACATGTGCCCTGAGATGACCTCCAGTTCTCCAAATTCATTGTCACTGCCTAATAGAATACATTCATATAAAATGTGAAAACTGACACTCTTAATAAGTGCATAACAGTCCCTGACTGGTAGAAACTCAATAGTGACTGAAAACATCCTGGTGACTGACTGATGGAAAAGGTCAGATTTCAGATGAGAGATTTTTCCTGCTCTTGGCAATCTGTAACAAATTCATGTCCAGTACTAAATTTCCAGATCTTTGTGTAACAGAAACATAAAAATTAATGGTGTGTCATCCATCCAGTGACCTGTGAAGGGAGTTTTTTCTCTAAGAGGTATCGTCACACAGAGAGTATGCTATATACAAGTGTACTGTGAATGTATGCCAAATGGGAAAGGAATTAAACACACTGAAGGGAGGTTTGGTTACTAACACCATATGGCAACAATAAGAACAAGGAAAACTGTTTAAATCTTTCTTTTTAAATTTTTCTATTTGGCAAAATAAAAAGACTAAACAAGTCTGACTTTTAAGCCAAATAAAAAACATGTGTTTTAACTCCTTCAAGCTAGTGTCCACACAATAAATAAAACTTCTATTTTTGATCTATCCAGACGTAAAACAGACCCATATCTTATAAGTGAAAAGAGCTATCTTCAAAAAAACAAATAGGGAGAGGTGTGAAGGATCAGGACGCAGGTTATTGTTTCAGTATAAAACCAGAACCATAATTACTGTAATTATCTACTTACTAAAATTTAAAAACAACCATCGCTTTCCAGCAACTCTCCTTTGCTTTCTAACATAACAACTGAAGAAGGTAACTTCCAGAGCAAGAATAATGCAAAGTGTTTGACACTGTTCTGCTTGACATCCTCATCATTCCCTGGAGGGAAGGGATGCCATCCAGAGGGACCTGGACAGGCTTGAGAGGTGGGCCCGTGAAAACCCTCATGAAGTTCAACCAGGCCAAGTGCAAGATCCTGTACGTGGGTCACAGCAGTCCCAGGCACAAATACAGGTTGGGCAGAGAATGGCTGGAGAGCAGCCCTGAGGAGAAGGACTTGGGGGTGGTCATGGATGAGAAACTCAACATGAGCCAGGAATGTGCACTTGAGCCCAGAAAGCCAACCACATCCTGGGCTGCATCAAAAGCGGCATGGCCAGCAGGTCAAGGGAGGTGATTCTACCCCTCTACTTTGCTCTCATGAGACCCCTCCTGGAGTACTGTGTCCAGCTTTCGAGTCCTCAGCACAGGAAAGACATGGACCTGTTGGAATGGGTCCAAAGCTGATCAGAGGGCTGGAGCACCTCTCCTAAAGACAGGCTGAGAGAGTTGGGGTTCAGCCTGGCAAAGAGAAGGCTCCAGGGAGACCTTATAGCAGCCTTCCAGTACCTACATGAGGGACTCTTTATCAGGGAGTGGAGCAATAGTACAAGGGTAATGGTTTTAAACTGAAAGAAGGCAGATTTAGATTAGACAGTAGGAAGAAATTCTTGATTGTGAGGGTGGTGAGACACTGGAACAGGTTGCCCAGAGAAGCTGTGGATGCCCCATTCCTGGAAGTGTTCAAGACCAGGCTGGATGGGGCTCTAAGAGACCTGGTCTGGTGGGAGGTGTCCCTGCCCATGGCAGGGGAATTGGAACTTGATGATCTTTATGGTCTTTTCCAACCCAAACCCTTCTATGATTCTATGCTAATGAAGTTCCAAGCATATGTAAAAACAACTCCAGTGCAGTGCTCTCATCTCATTCCTTTAATAGCATGGGTTGATATGAATGGCTTGTTTCTTCTTCTGCCAGATTCCAGCTGCTTCCTTTTGTTTATTAAGGACTTCAAAGTTTAAAACACTGTCCTGTCCCAACAAAGAACTTCCTCCAGATGCCATTATCTCAAGTGTTCTGAGTACTGGGGACAGCATAGCACCTGCAGACCTCTAACTCAGCATCTTAAAATCTTCAATATAGGTGCCTTTTTTTTTTTTTTAAACCTTCGTCATTTACCTACCTAAAGGGATTTACATATGGGATATAGTTATATAGACTGTTAGCAAGGAAACAGAGTGGTCAGAATATCTTTACAGTAATGACTAAAGTAGAAGAATACCTACAAGCTGCTACAGACTACAACAACCTACAAACAGAACTGCTATCAGTAGAAACATTTTATCTGCTGCTCTTAGCTGTAAGTAAAGATGTGAGATACCTATTTGTGCCAATGTGTGTCCAGTCCATGTCTCCATGGTTACCTGTAGGGTACACCAGAGCAAACTTCACTCGTTTTCATATGTAGTTGTACAGGCGAGTTACCTGTTAACTCAAGAAGCAGCATTTTTGGCAAAATCCAAGTTATTCCAGACTTACTGGGCAAACATACATCAAAATATTTATCAGTTTCTTATCAGTGTAAGTAATTCTGAAGGCTACGCTGAAAGGAGAAAATACACTGCACTGTCAGACATGTTTCTAATTATAAGGAACAGTATTTCTAGTTCAGACTCATGTCTAGCTATACTTTACATATCAAATACATAATTCAATTCTTCTGGGATTTAATGCTTTATAGAGTTGAGAGTGGGCATGGTAAGGAACAAGTCACATGGACTTGTGATGGTAAAGAATATTACATTCTCAGAAATAAGCATGACCATCAACGGTTGTCCAAATAATCCAATTGTTTAGACAAAATTATTCTTAATTCATTAGAAATGATAGCTCCTCCACTTTTCTAGCCCTGGCCCACTCCCACCTTGAATCCATATGTGTATTTATGTTATTGGGAAGAAAGTATCTTAGCTCTGCTAGAAACGAAGCAAAAATCTTTAAGCACATGAGCTTTTTAGGGCAGGGACTCCGTTCTCATGGTGTGAAGGCTTTGCTAAGCACAGGGCCCCTGACTGCAGGTCAGACAGCTGCCTTCCACTAGGCCAGAAATACAGAAAGCAAGAACAAGATGGTCTGGAAACGCATACAGTTCTGGTCTCATAACTCAAAAATAGGCTGCCCCTAACTTAGCTGGTTTCACGCAAACAGAAAAGACTTTAGGCAAAACTTAAGCCAAATTTCTATGGCTCAGTTATGTGAAAGGGATAGATTTACAATTAAAACACTTGAGTTGTTTTATAGAAATTGACTGACATCCAAACTTTGACTTGAGCCAAAAATGTCTGGATTTAAAAGTATGAGTCTACTGCTTGAGCTGAAAAAACAGTTTCATTCTCAAAGGCTTCAGCCAAATCATAAACCTCCCTAAGCAGGCCACAGACACCAGTGGAGACAGAAAACGATATAGTACGAGTTCAGTTCAAGTTTTGACCTAAACTTGGCAAATTCCATCTTCACATGGTATAATGTGCTTACAGAAACTCTGCATACAAGCACACAGAAAATAAACACACATACACACACACTGCTTTTCTTTCTTTGTTTGTTTCTTTAAACCCTGATGTATATCCTAGCTATAAATATTTCTGAAAAGAAAATAAATTCAGATCCCGGGTCAGTAAAGCAGGGTGGGACACAGGGTAAGCAGCTAACACGTTTTTCAAAGCAGAATATTTGAAAATTATTTTTCCTCCTCTCAAGTCTGAGTTCAAGGTTCAGTGGTTTTCCAAAACATGCTGTATTCCCACCAACAACACTAAATAGAACAAAAAACTAGAAATACGTAAAATAAACTAGAATCAGATTTTACAAAATCCTAACATGGAGACCAGTAAGGAAGGCCAGACAGAAAGCAGCTTCAAAACCATCTAGGAATGAGGCTGCAGAGTTTACTAAATAAGTATTTCCTTTTGGTGACTAAAATCTACTCTGCTTCTTTTTGCCCCACTGAGTATCTCATTGCTTAACAAGTTCCCTCCCTAGCCACAACTCTTGCTATTGTTTCCCACAAAATCACTTCCAAAAGATGTCTGATGATGTTTCCAGATAACTACAATAATTATTAAGAAGAAATATTAAAAGTCAATTTGTTTTTTCTGTACAGATGCCTCTTAATTTTTGATTTGTAACTGGCCAGAAACAAATAGTCTTTTTGTAAATTTGAAGCACTGCTACTTCTTGACTGCAACCATTTTCTTGAGAAGTGAGATGAGGGGGCTGCAGTAAAGCTTAAACAGCTTTTATTTCAAAGTAAAAAAAGGAGAAGGAGTTGGTTCATTACTGGGCCAGAGTCTTTGAATAACACCAGGAAAATGTGTATCTTGTGTAAAGGCTCGAGGGAGGAGTAATCTCTAAATCCACAAGAGACAACCTAGGTAAAGAGTTGGTGGCATCAGGATAATCTGACAAGTGATAATTTAAAAACTGCATATCTAATTGTGTAATTAATATTTTATTTATTCAGTAAAACTAAATGTCACCACATACCCATCTGTTTCTCATTTTCTATGAAATCTAACAGGCAAGTGGATGGGAAAGTAATTTTTAAAGTAAGGTTGTATAATATATTCAGCTCTGCTATTCACACCATGTTTGGGGATCCAAAAGACATTTTAATGTATCTGAAGCAAAATACAGCAACTTGAAAAAAACGAAAAAAGAATTCAAATTATTGATAGTGGGAATTCATACCAAATTCTAAGATGAAGTTACGCAGACTTCCCTCAGGATGCAGAATCATTCACTGCAATCCTAGCAGTAGGACTGGCTCTACTGAGACCCCGTATCTCAACAATATTAATTACAGCAGTACGGCCTCCAGCTTATCTACATCGTACCACAGTGCTAGACATAATATCATTCATAGTCTACATGGGCAGTAGCAAGTGAGAAAAAAACCCAAACAATAAAAGCATCCTTTTAATTCTTAAAAGTTACATGGCCTGTTTCTATTTAACAAGAATTTAAAAATAATTTACACAAGTAATTAGAGTTGAATGAACAAATTAAATGATGTTTCATCATAAAAAAAGGGTTGCAGTGGGTTTGAGAATTAACATCTTTCCAGTTCAGGCTTAAAGTGTAGATGGGTGTCCCACTGAGGGGTGATGACAAGTAACACTGCCTCTACAATTTAATGCCTGGAGCCAAAGACTGGTTATAAAATATATATTTTTACCTGTGCTATTTTAAGTTTGTTAAAATCTAAAATGTTTAAATTTTGTGCAATAGAGATAAGCATTCCTCCTTGTAAAAAAAAAAATCCAACAAAACAACCAAAAACAAAAAAGAAAAACACCAATCCAAGAACCTTGGCCTGCTACATGGGAAAGAGTAAAAACAAAATTCCTTTTTAATACGCGGGCGAATCTGAGCTCTAAATCAGTACATTAAATGAACTGCAGAAACATATTGATCTACATCTATGTTATGTACTCAGCACATTGCACCACCTTCTTAACCCTGTTATGCACATCACTGCTGATTTTAATACGACACACATCTCCATCTCTGCTAACCACTGCATAAAGTGGGGAAAACACTGCAGACTGCTCCCAGCAACACTGTGCTTCTTGAAGATTTCACTCCCAACCAAAAGTTCCCTGAAACCCAGGAGGTGCTCTACACAAATCTTCAAGCAGCAGTCAAGCAACGCCTTCTGGGAACATACCTGTTTACATTAGATTCTCTTTCGGGCAGATGTTCTTTTCCTCTGAAGCTGTGCGCTTCACACACATGTGAGTTGAAACTCTGAAGATGCTGGCTGCCTTAACTGATGGTGACAACTCCTTCTGGTATCTACGGCCAACTTATTTGAGAAAGCATTGCAGCACTTTGACATTCACTCCTCCCAGTTCAAACTGTTGATGCCAAACCTGGTCGCACTCGGTTCATCAATAGCTTTATTCATTGCTTTGGGCCACACACGTGATTCATACAGCTTGTAAGCGGCCTGAATGAAATTAATTTTTCAGTTGTCTGGGTTTAAATACTTCTGGCCACAGTACAGGGAGATCTGAATGTGTACTGGGATTCAGTTGGCATGTGGGGGAGCAGCTTCCTTGCAGAGGTGTGGGCTACCGTGTGCTGCTGGGACACAACTCGTGCAGGTGAACAACGGCACAGACACCTGCGTCTGCCCACCACTCGAGAGCACACACTGCAGCTCCTGAATTTACATAGGGTTCATAGGAAAAGCCATTATGGAAAGCTCCTTCAGAAAGGAGCTTCTGCAAACCTTCTGTATACCTGACAATGACATAAACCAAATTATTGAGCACAACCCCAATCTGCCACAATGACACACAGTGTATACCAGTATGAATACCACAAAGGCACAAAAATCTCATCTCATGTGTCTCATGGAACTTAATGGCTCCCCAGTATTTTACTTGAAGCAAATTCATTCGCATTATATACACACGCATGCTCCGCCAAGTTCAGGAACACTGACTTTTTTATTAGATAAATCAGTTCTGCATTCTAGCAGTTTCTTGCACACGCTCACAGCAAGACCAGAAATTTGAAATGCATTATCCATTATTTTCTTTCTCTTCCTCTCTTAAATGTCATGAAAGAACCGAGTCCAGAATATACTTAAAATTCAATGCATATACAAGTTGGGGGGTGTGTTTCCCCCCATCATTACTCTGTCATTGAGTTACATGCAATACATAAGAGCAGAAAAGCACAAATACTAAAAGATCGGTTTTCCTTATACAGGGTAACATTTGACTGTGACTGTTATTTGATGCAATGTTGACTTTTCTTATTAAATCTTGGAGGGAGAGAATGCACACCTTGCAAGGTTGTCTTGGAACAGGACTGTCTCCTACCATGTAGGAAGCCAGGCAGAAAGTACCTCGATCATGTCAGGGGCCTCCTCAGTGATTCTGCAATGCAACCTGTAATATAGTTTTACTGCCCAGGTTACAGAATTATCCAATTCCTCCTAATTCCTTCAGAGAAGAAATAAACAGGTTAATGCAGATCCATTGTCCATCACTCTATGTTTTTAGATAGCTACTTGGAAAGTGAGTAGCGTAGTAGCCAAGGTGTATCATTATTCACACAACCTACATTTATCACACAAAGTTTCCTGAAAATGTATTCTAAATCTGTTAAGAAAAATCCTCAGTAAGAATAATTTGCTTGTTTAATTTTCACTTATTGAGCTTTAATGTACCATAACGTAGTAACATAAAAGTAAAACCATAAAAGTAATAGCAACAGTGCCTTAAATAACTATTGCCTGTCTCATACTCATTAATGTTTTAGAAGAACACAAAACTGCCTCTAGATACAGGAAGCTGCTGGAAAATAAAAATTAACCAATCATATAAACTGAGAGCTTTAAAGAATTTTTTTGTTGAACACAGAGTTCAACAAAAATGTATTCTGTTCACTGTACACACGACACCAATGGGAATAAGAGCCAGTTCAAGTTCTAAGTTACCATTACTTGGGTAATAGCTTCAAGCTGCAAGGCACAGCTGGACGGGCCCAGCCAGACAGGCTATCACAGCAATGCTTTGATAGCGTGGGGCCCTTAAGTGTCAGGATATAGAAAAGGCAGCAGTTGTTGGCTGTGAAAACAGTCTGATACAAACCAGATGGGGACTTACTTGATGGGCAACACAAAGGAAAACAATTGGCTCATTCAACAGTCAGGCCACTGCCCCAGAGAATTAACAAAAGACAATAACAGTCTACCGGAGTTGATGCAAACAAGAAACAGCCATGTGGCTACGGTTTAAGGAATTGTTTCTCTTCAGACTAAACGTAAAGTTTTGATTTCTAATTATTATATTCATTAATTTCAGTCTTGTTTACAAGTTCCCTCTTCCTCCAAAGTCCTCCATATAATTCATTTATGTAGCACCAGCCTTCACACACCTACCTAAACAAGAAAAGAATTGTAGGACAAAAGGCATTTAATGTTTCCTGAAGAATGCCAAAACCACAGACAACTTTCTGAACTGTGTCAGAATAACATTACAGATACACAGCACACAGCCTGTTATCAGACACATTTGCATGCATATGGCAGTATATTTACTGATTCTTTTTGATTTTAAATGCCTAAAGCTCAGTAAGTCACATATTGGGTTACCAGAATACAGATGTCTTCCAGTTTTGTGAAGAGTTCTTATGGCTTCTTACTTAACTTTTTTCAGAAGAAAACTTCAGATCAATGATGTTGCCACATAACAGTTTGTTTGTCAGCCTATAGCTAAAAATCTACTAGAATAGCTACTACCAAACTTTTTTTGAAGCAATAAAAAGTTTTAAAATTGGCTATTTCAGCCAGAACTCAAAAAATCCCCAACCCGTTTGTTTTTTAGAATGAACCATTTTTAGAAGCTTGTAGAAGATCATGGTCCAAAAATCTTAATTGCTCTTGCTATTTTATTACAGGAAATAAAAAAAAAATGACATGTGCAAAGGTATTTTCATTACAAATTACTTACAGAGATTGCACAATAAGTCAGACTTCTAAGGGCCTTCTGCAGTTTCACTCTCAGACTCAAAACATCTGAACTTTCTTTTTCTGTACTTAAAAATATTCCCTGTGGCAGGCCCTGTGCTGCAGTGCTCTACAGGAGTGTGAATGGTTGGGTGGCACACTCTGCAAGACAGACACACGCTCAGATACCCATGCAAGTATCTCTACAAAATAAGGATGTCCTAGATGCCTTAGAACTCACATCGTCCTGGGACCCACCAGCTTTAGCACACCTCCACACATCCCTTGAGCTTCACTGCTTCTGGAGACTGCTTGATGGCTTGGTCACTGTTTTTTGAGCTACCAGTGTCCCATGATGTAAACATCTCCTAAACACATCACCCAGACCTGTGATGGGTACACATGAAGTCTACTCTTCTTTATAAGCACCTCACTTTCCATGGTGACTTGCAAGAAGTAGTGGGATTAAAGAGCTGAATGTATGGCTCTTGTTTAACAGCCCACAGACAGACAGAACAAGGAAGTTTGTTCTTAAAGAAAGAAAAAACACCTATTGATTTAATGAAGTATAGAGTCAGGCCCTAATTGTCACCTTAAGTGGTTCTAGCTTTTACCTGCTGGGGTGCTCAAACAAAGAATTAAAAAAAAAGAAAAAAAAAAAAAAAAAAACTTAAAAAAACCCCCAAAAAAACCAAACTAAAATGCAGCCTTGGCTGCATTCAGAACAGCCACCACATACTGTAGATAGAGAAGTATGCTTTCTGCTGCAGTTTCCTGCTGTAAGCCCAGAGCCAACACTCCAACAAAACCATTGTGTGCTGACCTCTGTCTGAGCTAAAACATCTCTCCAGCTTATTTCCAAATGTGCAGCCAAATTCTTGAAACCTCTGATGACGGGGTGGGTTGCCACATCGTAGCAGCTGTGCAGCCTGCAGTGCTGCTATTATTCATTTTTCACATCATATATAATCGAGGTCAGAACACATTTTTTACATACAGCTAAAATTCTGTGTTGAGTCTCTTCATTAGGCCGTGTTCTAGAAGGTTACAAATCTTAGGAAAACAACAGCCTTTATCAAGCCTTAACCTTAGAGATACTGGCTGTTGTAGCCTTGCATTTAAAAGTGAGAGACGAGCAAAAATGTCTTTAAATTCCAGGTCTGTCTGTAGAGGGAAGCCCCAAATGCTCTTATAAAAAGGGTTTTGGACATCATTTGTCAGAGAACACCTCCACACGGGACAGCATGTAAGGACCAGCTGGAGCACGGGGACGCGGCTCCAAACAACTCTGGAAAGTGAGGGCTCCGACAGGAAACTGCTCCCCCTCTCTTTGCTCCTCTTTGTTAATGAGGCAGGAAGCTTCATCTTCAGAAACAAGCATTCCCTGTGTAATCTCCCCGCTTGCCTGTCTCTAGGAGCGGGTCCAATTACTGAAATAAGCTACGTGCGCTTTTAAGAACTTAATTGTGTATTTATACTGTAACTCACACTGGTAAATATTTCCCATTTATAGCTTTGATTTATGTAATGGGGTACAATAGCAGCTATTAAGTAAATAAAACAACTTTCTCAAGATCTGTAATTACGGTTTTAGGATTATAAAAACAAACTAAAAAAACACAGAAATTAAGCAACTGCCAACAAATTCCATGCTTTTTACTTCTACTGGCCTGATAAGGACAGAAATTGCAGCTGTTATACTGTCTTTAAACAAACACAGCTCTGCCTAAGTCTTGCAATATGTACAGTGCATAACACAAGACCACAATGTGCAACCGTGAGATTATTACTCTACTCCAACAACCTCAGTTTGGATGGAGGTGTGCAAGTTGACCTCTATTAAGTCCAACCGATTGCACAGTTTGGACCCACAACATAAATGTGATTTTATCAGACCTAGAAAATGTAAGATACACATTTTCATTGCTCGCATAGGGTTGATGAATTCTTATTTTGTACTAAAACTACATGCCTATCTAAATATATAAAAAAAGAAAGACTTAACAGAAGACAAAGTTGTGCCATACACAAAAAGAAACAGTTAACTCCCTGCAGACAAGTACTGGGGGAAAATGCATTTTACAGAATTGCTACATATTTTGTATCATACTGAACAACTTTCACTCGGGTTGTTTAGAACTGTGCTTAAAAACAGTTCTTCCTTCTTTAAAAGCAATACATAAGTTTTAGATTAGAGAAGAATGACAACACAGATACAAAGGTTCTAAATCTAAATTAAGTTTTTCTAGGTGTAGGGGTTTTTTTTCCTGAATGACAGCATTCATGATAAAAACCAGAAGACAGTAGTCCACAGACAAAATTTAACCCATCTCCATCATTTACTACTGTTCCTTGCAAACGTAGTCACCAAAAGCAGATTTGCAACAGGTATTTCGAAGATGAGGATTTGTTGCATTTTACTTTCAAAATTAGTCTTATGGAAGATGAAATGTGTTTTAACCAAGGTTTACATTTGCTTGTGTTATTCAACACTATTGTGAAATGTAGTCCCATATGCAACCTCAGCAGTGAGCAACAGGTCACGCATGACAACTTTAATCTGCACTCACCAGTCCTTACCCTGTTTTTAAGAAGAAAGCTACTTTGGCAGGCTTCATTTTTCAAAATCAGCATGTTATCAAAGAGTAGCATTACCATTATTTATATAGTATTCTTGATTTGGAAGACATCCTAGATAACATTTACTCCATGCTGTTGCCTTATTTGAAAGTTTCCTGGGCTCTCAGTCTTAAGAAATTAATCACATGGGCTGGAAACACATATTTCTATTTAATTATAGGCAGTCTTTATATCACTGTATTGAGAAGCTGGTGCTGGAAAAATCTGGTGTCTCTTTAGCACATAAAGTAGAAAGTCTGTTTACTTCTAAAGTATCTAGAAAAATAAGCAAAAAAATATGTAGGTAACTACACTGTTCAATGCTGAAAACTGCCAGTAAGTCAAGCTCTCTCACAATATAATTAGCATTAAAATTTTAAAAACAACATTACAATTTGACTGTGGACACCAATCATCTAAATAACTGTCTTCATTGACTAGTTAGGTTTTATTAAGAACTTTACAACTATGCCTAGTCTCTGCTAGCAGTGCAAAAATTTACAAAGCATAAAAAAGTTGAATGGGTGAGAATGACAGCTTTTGTAAAATCACCCATCCCCTATTTGGGGGCAGACAGTCAGAATGTGTGGATTATTCATCACTCACATTAAGCCACCTCGGCATCTATGCTCCTGTCCCTACTCAGCCACTCCCCACACAAAAAGCTGGCTCCTTCCAAATTTTATGTAGTGCTTTAAGGAGCCAAATTGAGAGCTCCTAACAAGAGGTAAAGCTGAAGGGAGTCCAACTGCCTCTGCCCAAGGATCACCAAAAGCAACATACGGGGAAAGCAGAAGCTGTTTGCGTTGCTTTCAGACACACAACCTGCTGAATTATAAAGGGCAACATCTGCCTTCCCTGCCAACCAGAAAAATAAAACAAAGGCAGCACATACTAAAGACAGAAAGCCTACAGTGCTCATACCACAGTGCTATATACGTTCCTCCGAGTTGAAATATATGTTTGTAATGCTCCTTGTCTTTACCTGTCCCCATACAGTGTGCTGCCAGCACCCAAATGCATCAAGACTTCCTGCTCTGATACTGCTGACCTGCCAAGTGAAGGACAGAGAGTCAGCAGCAGGTCTACCCAAGAGAGCTGGAGCGGTTCCTGACCCCAGCATAGCTGGCACTGATGTACCAGCCCGAAAGCGATAGCCACTGAGGAGTGGAAATAAATCCTGTTCAGGAAATGGTCTTTGCAGGACATTATCTCTGGCAGAGACTCTACCATACTCCTGGAGGCACTAGCTCCAACTAAATGGTCTGCTAAATAAGGAAACGATAAAGCTATTTCTCACAAAACATCTTGTTATAGTGACATACTGAGGCACACCATTTATAACAACTAGGAATCTCAATTTAAATTCATTTGCCATCACTGCTAACGAACAGGCACGTGAATTAAAATAATACAAGACCATAAAAATCTAATGCCTCTTTACATTATGACAGAAGATGATGTGCAAAGGGATTTCAGACTCAATTATATGTATATAAATGAGTAGCAGGTTCAGGAGAGACTATTCTGATCATTTTCCATGATCTACCACAACACACAGGCCACGGAACAGCTAAGCCCACTCACTTTCTAGATGCACATCAGTTCTTTCTTATTAAACCATGGGCTCAGGGCTGTGGAACCACTAATTTGTGAGAAACATCTCCCTCCAGAGAACAGCTAACTTGAAACAGCCCTTGGGCTGATGTAAGCATTAAGTACATGGGGAGTCTCTGTCCTTAGGTGGCTTGCCCAAGCCTATTAATTTTGTGTGTGTGTCCCCCATTTATATAAGCAACATTTGCATGAAAGGCTAAAGCAGGTCAGCCTAGTCAGCTTGCTACCATCTGCTTTTATTCAGAGTTACTAAAGATCAGTGCCAGTGGGATCAGTGCCCATTTAGGGGTTTACTGTGTGTGTTTATTTTTTGCTCTTTACAATGAAGGCCACAGCAATTACTGTAAGTTTGTAAAAGTGCATACAAATCATAATACTCAATACAAAGCTGCTTCAGTCAGATCCTGCCACGTTTACGAATCCTACACAGGCTGTGAGAAAGACTGCTTTGGCACAACAATTGTGCCAAACCGGTGAGGAGCATGTTAGCATCCAGGAGATATGAGACTGTATTCAGTAATTGCTACCAAGACCATTCTGTACTTGCAATGCACAGCAACTCCAGCTGATTCAGCACCATATGAGAATCTTACACACAAGAAAAAGCATCACATACATGCTTGGACCCTAGACAGGCTGACATTAGATGGATTTATACAACTGCAAACTGGAACTAGTGAAAGATCAAAGATAGACTGCCAATCTGGAAACAGCAATTTAGGACTCTTAGCTAGTATATTCCAGCTCTAGTGGATATAGTGGATATGTAGCAGCAAGATATACTCTCCTCTTAATGAGGAGAATTAGAATTCTAATAAGCTTAGAATATGCCTGGCCACTAGAGACACAAGCTACAAAAAACCCCACAACTCCCAAACCAACCAAACCCTCAACCCTTGCCCCTAACCAGCAAAAAAGGAATAAACAGAAAAGCGTGGAGAAATATGGGGTGTAGAAAGGCTCTACAGAGGGATCTGGATCAACAGGCTGAGGCCAATTATATGAGGTTCAACAAGGCCAAGTGCTGGGTCCTGCACTCGGGTCAACATCAACCCCATGGACGCTACAGGCTTGGGGCAGAGTGGCTGGAGCTACCTGGCAGAAAAGGACCTGGGGGTGTTGGTCAACAGCCAGCTGAATATGAGCCAGCAGTGTGCCCAGGTGGCCAAGATGACCAACAGCACACTGCCTTGTATCAGAAATGGTGTGGCCAGCAGGACTAAAGAACTGATCATCACCCTCCACTCAGCACTGGTGAGGCCCCAACTCAAATACTGTGTTCAGTTTTGGACTCCTCACTATAAGACAGATATATGAGGTGCTGGAGCGTGTCCAAAGCAGGGCAACAAACCTGGTGAAGGGTCTCAATAAGTCTTACGCTTAAGGACCAGCTGAGGGAGCTGGGGATGTTCTGCCTGGAGAAAAGGAGACTGAGGGTTATTGCTCTATATGGCTACCTGAAAGGAGGTTGGAGTGAGGGGTGGGTCAGTCTCTTCTCTCAAGTAACAGGCAATAGTACAAGAGGAAACAGCCTCAAGTTGTACTACAGGTGGTTTAGAATGGACATTAGCAAAAATTTCTTCACCAAAAGGGCTGTCAAGCATTGAAACAGGCTGCCCAGGGCAGTGGTGGAGTTACCATCCCTGAAGGTATTTCAAAGATGTGTAGACACTTAGAATCATGAAACGGGGACATGGTTTAGTGGTGGAGTTGGCAGCAGGTTTACAGTTGGACTCGATGATCTTAAGGGTCTTTTCCAACCTAAATGATTCTATGAAATCTGCACTGTAGGGATGACACAGTGGTACAGCATGGAGCTTAGCAGAACTGGCAGTCTGGACTGCTTCGGTTCCAGGCAGGTAGTCAGAATTGTTTGAAAAGCAAATGCAATTATGAATCGAAATTTTTAAAATAAATTCTAATAAACTTAGAAGTAGACTCCTTTACATTATTAAGATATATTTAAGAGAAGTTCCTCAGAGCCCTTGGTGCCTGTGTGATGCGATACAGACAGCTGATGCTCAGCAGGCACCCATCCTGGGTACCATTTTTGAGGCAAAAAGGACATAGAAACTCCAGAACGTACACTGGATGATTTATGCAGCGGTACCACAGAGCAGGTTCAACTCACCAATATGAAAAAAGGACTGGTCCCTCATTATTTGCACATTACAACCCCCATGTATGAGTGAAATACCAGGCTTAATTTTGTCATATACAGATATACAGTAACATTTACAAAAGCCAAGAAATTCAAAACTCCTGTTCCAAATGTATGGTGACACAGCTAAATTCTGACTGACTGTAGTCCAAACTAGAAACTCTCATCTGTGGCTACAGATGATTTTATGCAGGGATAATATATAAAATTCATTATTACTCAGATGCATGGACCTTAATGCAAGGGCTGGTGTGTAACTGCTATGGTGACAGGTACAGGAAAAGCAAACGAAAACTCTTTGAGAACTGGTGTTCTAAACCACTTGGAGCACCTAAAAGCTACTGACCACTTACAGAAGAGAGAGCGTTTCTGTGGCAAATGCAGCTTTGCATTTCCTGACTTGCCCAAATGTAAAATATATTAACTGAATTATGTCAGTGAGCCATCCGACAGCACAGGGAGGTAACTGTACAGGAAAACCAGACTCAAAATACACCAGAAATAAGAGCTCTGAAGAAAAACTGAAAAACTTACATGAAGCTCTAACAGGACATTTACTTTAAAATGCCATAATTATAGCTAATTGATATAATTACTAAAATTTCCAAGATATTTTCTTAGAAATTAGTCAAATTCAAGGACCAAGGGAGGCTACGCAAACTATTCCTACCTCTCAGGCTGTGGTGGCACTGTCTGCAGTGTGAAACAATAGCTCCAGTTTGCTTCACTAGCTGCTAGTTTCAGGGTGGTATGAACAGTCTTTAGCAAAATCCTTTAGTAAAATTCAGTCCAAGAGAAAGAAATAGGATATTAAGGAGAAATAGTTTTTAATAGTTTGACCAAAACAGTTCCAAGAAAAAAGGCCTTCAGCCTTATCCTAATCATCTTCCTTACTTGAAGCATCTGTTAAGAGATTTGCCTCATGCCACAATAGCTTTAATTAAAAATAATCCAAAATCTAATTCAGAGCAATGGCTGGCTGAAGAAGAGCAGCAAAGAAATATTCAACTCTATCCATATTTTCAATATTACAGTTTTTAATACGGCATAATGTCAATGTTAACACAGAACTAGCCTGTTTTCGGTACCAAACAGGGACTCTGGAAGCTTTATTTTTTTTTATGCAGCTTGTTTTAAGGGCTTCTTGCCCTCCTTATTCATTTATTGCACAGATCATCTCCTCCCACAAGAAACCGTGCAATCTCTCTGTGGCAACAAAGCCAATTGCTTAGTGCTGCAATGTTACTTTCCCATATACTCTCCGCTGCCTGAATACAATTCACTAGCTGGAGATAAAAAGGAATTACTGTCATGAAGTTGTGTTTTTTAGGTCACATTTTGTGAGTCTTTGCTGTAGAAAAATAATTAAGTGAAAATACATCTACCTTCTGGTTCTGAGCTGCTTATATTAAAGTTTAAAAATGCTCTGCAGCCAAGAATTGCCACCTGTTCTTTCATTTTAATTCAAAAATTCTGAATCATGTTAGTGTAAGCCTGAAAATGCTTGTATTCTGGAAATATGTGCATTCACCAACCGCAACAATTATTATCATATTAGGCCTATGAAAATATATGAAAGAATGGTACAAAGATTAAAGGGTATTATAAAGGCAAAAATATATATGCATGCATATTATACACTACAAATATATGTTTTCAAACCACTGTCTCCACTATGTCTAGAGAAGGCACACATTTCAATTAATAATACATTCAAGCTTTATTTTCAGTTGTAACTTTCAGAAGACATTACCCTTTCAGGCATGATATTGTAACAATCCTACCGAACTTCAACTTTCATTAGAAAACATCAATCAACTTTCTTTTAGTAAAAACACATGGTCACTGTAGACCACAAAATTTTTTTCAACAACAAAAGAAAGCTCTATCATATATATATATTTATGACCACAGGCAGAAGATGAATCAAATCTTGTCATGTATTTATCAATTCAACAAAAAAAGGCTTTTTTTACATCTAACTCTAAGTCCAAAACAATTTTCCTTCTCTCCCAACATCCTGAATTCACACTTCATTTTAGGGCTACAGATTTTCTAAGTTCTAATACCAACACAACCACTTACCCTTTAAACTCTGAAAAAAAGCACCTAAATGATCCTGCCTCTGAAACGCTTTTACATTTTCAGGCAAATTCACATTGTCCCTTGCTATCTCAGTAAAGGCAACTGTTTGACAAAAAGTTTTTTTTATAGGGTACTTTGAATTTATAGTAACAGATGTGCTCAATTTAAAAACGTTTTATTTACTTAAACCCATGTATACTTATCATGTTACAAGTTTTCATTTTTCTTTCAAATGATTCTTATTAATTCCTACCCTCAACTTTTTGACCGATTAAGTTTGCAGTAGTGAAGCTTACAAAGACAAGACCTTGTGGTTAAAACTGACAGACAGTTGTTTCCATTTGCAAATGCTCTAGATTTTTATTAGGTCATTAAATATGTGTACTTTGAATGAGACTTAAATTATCCCGGTATATAAATCACAATTTTTTTTCTCCTCTTAAAGAAAATTGACTACTGCCATCTTGTGGTCAAATATTTTCATCTGACACACAGTCACACTGTGCCCAAACCTTGTATTGCAGTACAGGCACTTTTTTTTTTTTTTTTTTTTTTTTTTTAAGATAAATATTCCAGAAAACAAGAGATTTGGTAAAAAAAAATATTTTACTCCGTATCCATCCGTAACACCTCACCCAACCACAGAGGCTGGAAGTGCTGTTTTGTTAACACTTTGAGAAAAACTTGTGGTGTAAAAGCATGACAAAGTGTTAAGAGGATATCGCCCCTTTCTGCCTTCTCTCTGATGCTTAATATGAAGTGTTGAGGAAGAAGAAGAAAGATTCCTACATCCTCTATTAAGGAAAATTGCTTTAAAAAGTTGGGAATGATTTGATCCTGCAAGGCACATGATTTCCTTTTTGTTGATTTGGAGGTCATACTCAAGTTGAGTATTCACTTTCCTTAGGCAATCTGGAATTTCTGAACACCAGAGGAAAAAATACCGTTCTTCCTATTAGAAAAAAATCATTGCAATATTTTCCACTAATGTTAAATAAGAGAGTTAACCCCCATTTTTTTTAATAAATTCTTTATTTACCCACTTTAAAAGCACATTTTAATAATTGTCCCTACAAAAAAGCATATACATGCGCTACAGTGTGCTACTTCAATTCTTTAAGCTTTTCCACTTTGTCCATAGAAGCTAAATTTTAAATTATTAATAACTTTATTCATATGTAAACCACAGTTATGAAATTAGTTTCCAAGTCCCATGACCAAGAACATTAGCCTAGAGCTTTTCTTACCACTGTAGTTGAAGAAAAATAAGTTCATCAGAATTATACTTTGATTAGATGTTTTTAAAAAAATAAATGGAAGAAATTCAAAGAATTATTTTTAAAAGGGCTTGAAGGAATAATTTGTCTATACTAGGGTGGAGCAATTACAATTGCACATGTTGTAGACATGCAGGTTTTTAGATTCCTTGCCTTATCATGTAAGATTAAAACTGCTCCATATCTCACTCTATCACCTCCACAAACTTATTATCTGCTAAAACAAGTAAATATGGCAGTAATATGCACAGTTTATGTTATTTCAACACTGACTTGAACAATAAACAAAATATATTATCTCCTTCTCATGCAATATCCTTAACACTTTTAACAAACACTGTTAAGAATCTCCAAAAACAGCATCGCTATGCATAAATAATAGTGTCCTTCACAAAAGAAAATCACTACCTGTCACGTACTAGCTTGAAGGCCATCACAAACCAGGCCATTTAACATTTAAAAGCTCTAATTTTTTTTTCACATTTCGTACAATCAGAAACCGTAGAATGCTTTGGGTTGGAAAGGACCACAAAGATCATCCCCTGGGCAGGGACACCTCCCACCAGACCAGGTTGCTCAAAGCCCCATCCAGCCTGGCCTTGAACCCCTCCAGGGATGGGGCAGCCACAGCTTCTCTGGGCAACCTGTTCCAGTGTCTCACCACCCTCACAGCAAAGAATTTCTTCCTAATATCTACTGTAAATCTCCCCTCTTTCAGTTTAAAACCATTACCCCTCATCCCATCGCTACATTCCCTGACAAAGAGTCCCTCCCTGTCTCTCCTGTAGCCCCTTTCAGGTACTGGAAGGCTGCTATAAGGTCTCCCCGGAGCCTTCTCTTCTCCAGGCTGAACAACCCCAGCTCTCTCAGCCTGTCTTCACAGAAGAGGTGCCCCAGCCCTCTGAGCATCTTCATGGCTCTCTGCTGGACCTGTTCCAACAGGTCCATGTCCCTTCTGTGCTGAGGACTCCAGAGTTGGACACAGTACTCCAGGTGGGGTCTCGTGAGAGCAAAGTAGAGGGGTAGAATCACCTCCCTCGACCTGCTGGCCACACTTCTCTTGATGCAGCTCAGGATGGGGTTGGCTTTCTGGGCTGCCAGTGCGCACTGCCGGGTCATGTTGAGCTTCTCATCCATCAACACCTACAAGTCCTTCTCCTCAGGGCTGCTCTCAATCCATTCTCCACCCAACCTGCATTTGTGCCTGGGATTTGCATGATCTTAACTTTGTATCATCTTTCAGTTCTCCTCTAGTACCCCCTGCATTTTCTCAAATGTATGAGCCACTGCACATTATGAATATTTTGTTCATATATGTTTGTCACAACATTATGAATATTTTGTTTGCTGAGCAGCATTCTATAAAGCAATTAAGATTCAGTTGACTATATAATTTGCACGTTGCAATGCTCTTGGCAATTAAAAATGTAAATAAATATGTAATTGCAAGGATTCTGATGAGTTGCATACAGATACATTACCAATCCTTTCAGTGCACCCCAACAATATCTTAACTATGTACACAGATTTATACATGTTACATATAAATGTTTGGAAATTTTGGGATTTGGTTGTAATGAAAACAAAACTTAAAAATCAGTATACAACAACATTTAAAAGTTGAGTGAAAGAACTATGTTTGGTTATTGACATTGATTTACCTTCTTGTTGCGTCTCTTCAGACTTCCTTTTCACATGAATAACTCGGGGTCTCACAGTCTCAACTTGTACAGCTCCTTGGTTTTCCTCCTATATATCATACATTAAAATCATATTACAGATCTGACTTTTGATGTAAAAGTTCAGTAAAATTATGTGGAGCTTCAAGAAACATCCAAAGAGGTTTTTAAAGATTCATTAAAGGATATACACTTGCTCTCCTTCCTTTTGACTTCTAAAGAATTCAGATCTGAATTAGCCTATTGCAATTCTATTTCCTCTAGACAAACATCCTGGGAGCAGGAGGTATGGCAAAGTGCCACTTAGACCTGAAGGCACACAAGATTCTCCATTTCTAATCAAAGCATGTAGTAGAAAGAATACAAGATTTATCTGGCTTTCTTCAATACCTAGGATTTCTCCAGAGGTATTATCCTCCTAAGTAAAAAGCAAAAAGAAAAACAAAAGTTTCTGCATGGAGGTTGGAAAACCCATGTCAAGTATAAATTTTATTTCCTTGACTATGTTTTAAAAATCATTTTCCACTCTTCCTGAAATGCTCTTCAGGATCTAGGTCTGCAACAATGCCTATGGGAAAACAGCTTCTTAGAAGCAACAAACACTCTGCATGTTAAAAAGGGGGACATTGTATTTGTCAAATACGCTTGTTGTCTTATGTGTTAACTGGAACAAGAATTGTGGCCCAAGGACATTCCAGTACGTGTAGACAGGAAACTTGAAACATGCAAAACACAGAGGCACAGAGGACCTAGGAGACTTAAGCATTCTCTATAACAAATAAATTTGATTTCATCAGTTATTCTGTTGATCCTACAGATTAACGTAAGATTTTTGGTGATGATTCTTAAAGGAGGAACATGAGAAAGATCATAAATGTTTGCATATCCCACAGCATTTGGAAGCTATGGACAGAATTGCTATATGACTTCTGTGAGAATTATATACCCTGAGAAGCATGACACAGATACTCTCTTGAAAACCTGATGACAAAATACCAGTGGTACTTTGCTCAACAAAAGCTAAAAAAGAAGAAAGTACACTTCAGTTCCATGAGAGAAGCTGCAAGTGAAATAAGCAGCCAAAATACAAACAAAAATAAGAAAATTTTTACATCTGGGAAGCAATAAGCATGGTTCCAACTACACAACCAGGGCTTCCCATTTCTTTCAGCTAACAAGTGTCTCCTATGATAATGGGAATCTCATCAGTAATGATACTGCTTGTCACATACTTAACAACCATTTAAGCCAGCGTTGCAAACATCAGAAGGAGCAAAATGATAAGCCATTCAGTCCCGGTATTCTCCTCAAGGGTTGAGGTTGAATGGACTTGTTTACACTTGCCAGTGAACAAAGCCTACACTAACATATAGCATGTCATTTAGTACCAACACAACCTCACCAGCACAGCACTGAGCTTAAGCTGACAAAAGTGAATATGCATGCATCTGAGATCAAACTGGCATCTTCACAAGGCGCTACGTGCATGGCTACACCAGTTACCATTAGCACTAACTCCAGTACTTCTACACACTGTGATGTTGACCAACTCTCTTTGTTTAAAGCTGTCCTGGTTTGAGGTACAACAGAACCAATTTTCTGTTCAGCAATTTTACTTTTTAGCTGGGATGCTTCTAACTGACTAAACTCTGTAATTAACAGCATATTGTGCAGAAACTGTTCAATCTCACAGTGATAAGACCTGATTATACCAAGGAATGGCATGTGGAGAGGCTCTTGCTTATACTTATTGCTATAAGAATAAGGTCAGGTAATTTGCCCCATTGGAGGGTCAGAAGCGGAAAAGTGTAGAGGGGTCCCACCTGTGGGGAGGAGCAGACAGGACAAGTGACCCAAAACTGACCAACAGGGTATTCCATCCCGTCTGCATCACAGTCAGTATAAAAACAGAGGGATCAAGGGGTCAGCTCTCTTTCTTCAATGGCCAAGGTCTGAGGAGGACCCTGTCTGTTCGTCTGCCTTTGATCTCAATCCGAGTATTCCTGACTCCAGATCTGGAATCCAACTCCTGTCCATCACTGAGTCCAGTCTGAGACTTTTCCCTGTGCCTGCTCGTGACCTGATCGCCATCCTGGGAGCTTGATATGGTTTTTTATATACTGGATACCTTTTTTTTTCTTTTTAAAAATTATTTTTCTTCCTATTATTTATTATTTCATTATTTTTTTTTATATTTTCATTAAAGTAGTTTAGTTCTTTTTCTAAACACATAAGCCTCTTTATGTCTTCCTCTCCTCTCTTTGAAGAGGGGGGAAGAAGGGGCCATCTGTCATTCTGATTGGCCAATACGGCCAAAACCATGACAGAAGCTGACAAGACAAGAAAGAGTTGAGATGGTTTTCTAAAATTGGGAAGGTCTCATGTGAAATGGAAATGTGATTGAAGGCCACTAAAGTTACAGAACATTAAATGGAAGCAGCATAACAGTATGCTCAGGAGTCCATTTGAAGTGTTTTTTTAAGTTTTGTTTTGGATTTTTAGTAAGACAACCCCCCCCAAAACCAGTTTAAACTGAATTGAGGTTCAGAAGTTAAGATAACACATAGATTCATAAACTACAATTATGCATTCCTGGCAGATTAAAAAACATGTCTTTTGAACACTGAAAATGAAAGCTAATGAGAATACCAAAGTGACAAGCCCACTTAAAAAATGTTATTTGTATAAAAACATTCATACTTATGTAAGTATGATATGAAAATATTTTGCAACTAATTGATTTTCTAAGATTTTAACAATGCATTTGGGATTTCAAACTATTTAGATTTACCTTCTTTGAAATGTTTAGCCACACAAATATGACTTTCAGTGCTCATGTCCCTGCCATGATCAAAATGATTTATCTAGAATGGACAAAAAAAGCCCAGCTTTCTCTTAGTCATCTCTTGCTTTTATAACTAAGAATACAGGGGCAAAGTGGGCACAAATAACAGTTAATTCCCATATTGTTGAACAAGAATGGACAGAAGAGGTCAAACACAAGATCCATTCGGTCTGGCACTCAGTCTAACAGTGGCTAAAAGAATATATAAATCTCACAAAAATCTAATGCCAGAAATGGAGGAGCAGCCAAAGAATTTGGGTAGATAAGAAAATTCCTGTAAGACAGGCCATTTGTTTTCAAGTGAGTGACCACACAGACTTCACTCTTCATGACTAAAAGAAGGCATTTGCTCCTTCCCTACATGAAAGACAACACTCTTTCTGTTGGTTCAGAATCTGATTCACACATCCATGCCAGGGAGCAAACAAGTGGTATGTATATTACAGCTCCATACAACCGCTCACAACCTCTCCGAAATGAGGATCCTGCACAGGCAGATTACAGAAACCATCCAAGCTTTGCCGTAACAAACCCTAACATCCAGGAGGATAATTCCCAGTTAAATCAGAACAAAGCTCTACCAGAAGCAAGGCCCAGCTGGACACTATCTGAAATACAGTGTGTTTTCTCCATCCTCTCGGCAAACACCAAGAAAAGCCTAGTTTTGCTCCTAAATAGATTAGTCTTCTTGCTTTGTACATAGTCGATACAGTTTCATTTCAGGGAAGGCAAAACACTGCTATTTGAATTTATCTTTAATTAGTGAGTAAACCATCATCTCTAGGTAACAGCACATACTATTAAGCAGCAGAAGATTAACTCTATAGATTTCAAACAGAGATCAGTAGGATCTTCCTCTGCCTTCAAATATTCTGAGGTACATCATCATTACTGCCTTTCTAACCCCACCCCACGAGGACAACTGAAGCTTCTGAAATGTTGAATTTCAGAAATGTAGCCAGTGGGTTACAACTGGTGAGGCCAAATCTTTCTACTTCCTCTCCCATATATCTATCATGTTATTCTGTATTTGAAGCACTGTGCCCCTACAACAGTGGCGTGCCCCATCTCTACTGAGTATAAATAGTATCAGATCCCATGAGATGAGTGAATGTGTGAGGAAGTGCAGAAAAGGTAATAGAGAACCTCTGACCCTAACAGAAAGGATTGTAAGGATTCCACCATAGTAAAAACAATCATTTTTATTACATACATGTATTTTTTACTTCAGTTTCTCAGCTGAATGTGTCACTTTAAATGGGCTACTTCTGTGATGTCAGTCAGCATAGCAAAACAGGAAAATTTATTTTCCTAGGTCTCAGTTTGCACAGTCACAGAAAAGATCCTTTGAATTTACCTGGGACAGATCCTCTGAGAGAGATGTCACTCTGCAGCTTAGCTGGGCTGTTTGCAGAACAGGATCTGAAACTGGTTGTGATTCCAGTTCAGCCATAAGCATTGGACCAAGACTTGTATCTGCATCTCCAAGAATTTCTGTTGAGAGAGGAAAAACAAAGAGAAAAAAATTCCTTGATGAGACCTGGAATTTATTGCTTCAGCAACTCATATGGCAGGATGTGAAGTGTTTCAGGATTCAACAATGGGACATGCAATGTTGAAGAGAATTATTTCCTCCTTACATGGTTTATTGTATATCCCTTAAATTGTTCTGGTGGGGAAAAAAGAAATAAGAAATGCATGTCTGTTGAAACTGAAAAAAACATATCAGTTTTGTCATCCATAGGTTTCTAACGTGGCAAGCATTTATGATAGCTTCAGAGCTGTATCATTCATCATACCATTAAATGCTTAATGAGCTTTATCACGTGTACTGGAAAGAGATTGGAAAGGCTTCTTCATGAAAATGTTTCACTGTTCTGGGAATGCAAAAGAAACCTGTATAGAGTCTTTTTTTAAAGGGATAATTTACTATATAATCCAGCATTCATCATGCTTTTGCAGCCTGAAAGTGTGTAAAGCATCTTTATTAAAAATGTTGTCCTTCTACTATCATACAGAGCCATAGGATGAATGACTAAATATGTCTAAATGACTAAAATTATTGCTTAATTAACTATAATTATTGTCCACTTTAAGACTACATGTGTCACATTTCATTTGCATGTTGGTTTTTGTATCCATAACTTTAAGAACTGAAAACAGGATTCATAAATGAAAGACTGATCATCAGGATGCTGTTATATAGCTACATAAGCAACACCTTCTCCATCCTACAAATAGACATCATGTTTCCATAATACGAATAAAAACTGGTCACAAAACTGAAAATACCCATAGACACCCAGTCTCCAGAATTCTTAGAAACATATTTGTGTCTGACTCATTCCAACAGAGAAACTGAGTATCCACTGCAAGGTTATATATACAGAGATATATACCCTGAAATATATGAATTTTTACACCCTTTGGTATAATTATTTAATTTTACCCCCCAAAATAATTCTCAATTAAAATGGTGGACCTGCATTGTAACTGTTGTGGCTATCAGTCCCTAGTCCTGACTTGCAACAGACTAAAGGACATGCAATCTCACATACCAGTGGACAGATACAAAAGATTTGGAAGAAGAGCGGAAACAATCACAGATCATTTCACCCAGAACACATTGTTTTGCATTCAGTGTTGACTTTGCTATCAAAGGGAGCTGGAAACAAGATTTTCTGTTCCTCCCGGATACAAAAATACTCTTGTCTTGAAAGTAGATCCTAGCTTTTATACAATGTTCTTTCCTTAGCAATATCAATGAATACTGTGCTGTGCGTTCAGAGGTGGGGAAGGAGGGAAGCTAAGTTAAAAATTATCAGAATGCAACAGAAATCAGTCTGGGATTATTACAGACAATGTAAAAGTACAGGGCATTCCCCTATGGTAGTTAGTCCAGGGCATTTACCACCTCTAAAAAAATACTACAACAGAAACAATACTACAAGATTTACAGAGTTGACAATAAAATACTACAGAAACACACTGCTTCTAAACCATCATCACATGCAGGAGCTGGTTTTGAAAAGTGTTAGATATTCACAGGACAAACTAAGGGCACCCCAAATTAAATTAAATAAATATTAAAAATAAATATAGAAGGGATACAAACATGTTATGCCAGCTACAGCTATGGACAGTCTGGGTAAGAATGAAATATCCCTAATAGACAGGTTCTCTCATTAATGTGCATCTTCTAACTATACATGATCCCGAGCAACATTAGTCTTACTGCAGACTGATCTAGATCACTAATTTATTCCTACGTCACAGTGTTCTTAATGCTGACTGTCTTCTAACAACACAGTGTTAAACAAGCAACTTGATGATATGCCTTATGCCAGGGAGCCTCATGTAACCAATCTCCAAACAACATTCAACAAACTACTTTCAAGTAGAAGTTTGGTAATATATAATGTACCAAAACATACTGTCAAGGCCAACAGTGGTACAGCTGGTCCAAAATGTTAGGTAACAGCTATCTTAAAAAGATTAGTCTCTGCATGACCAGCTCACTCACACATGCATCAGTTCAAAACTAAGCAAATACTCTCATTCGTCAGAGATTATTTTTGCCACACATTGAACACATTCAATTTCGGTCCACTTCCTACTGGTCAAGGGTTGATAATGTGAGATATGCTTCTCTTGTCAAACTCATCAATGTGAAAACTAGAAGGACAGAAAACCGGTTGTTTGATCACTTTAGTTCACACCAATTTTGATGAATCAGTGCAACCACATTTGTGTTGTACTAGCTTAATAATTATTTCAGTTTATTCATATTTGAAGCCACAGTCAACAAAATGAAGAGTTTCTACATTCTCGCAGCAGTTTAATTAAGCCAGTATAGAAGAACATTTTCAGATAACAATAGAGAAACTAGGATAAGAAGGGAGAGGAACAATGGGCCATTGGTTACAGCACTAGTTTCAACTGAAAAGAAAGAAATTAATTTCATTGCTTTGCCACAGCAACTTATCCCTGCATTACTTTGTAGTAGCCGTTACCTGTGTGCCTCAGCTACCCATTTGGGAAAAAAAAAAAAAAAAAGTATTTCCATATTATTATAGGAACATATGAAGCTAAAATACATTACCAATTATGAGACATTACAGTATCACCTTGATGGAGTCATAAAAACACTGAGGAGGAGTGCTGTATAAGGGGACAGAGAGAAGTAGCTTCAACTGCCGTGTTAATAACTGTCCTATGGAAACTGATTTGAAGAATGGTCAAACTAAGTGCTTTTGAGAACTGAATTTGACTTAAAAGAATAAAATACACACTTTACAAGTCAACTTTTTTATAGGCATGATTTTTGTTAAAATTGTAGAATATTACAGAGAAGGAAGATTGAAGACACAGTTTGAACTAAATCCAGTTCTCAGAATAGGAATGCTAATCTTTTTCATTGCAGCAATTGCCTGTAAATTTATAATACTGGATTTTGAACATTCTGAAATTATTTCAGATACTGTTATAGAAAAAACCTCAGAATGCACAGAAGTACCTCAGAGAAACAATTAACAGTGTAATTGTACCTCCAATTTGGGCAAGCTGCCCTGGTGATGGAGAACGGAAACCCTGGTGTGGCCTGTTCTGAGAAGTCCGAGCCGTTGGATGGTCCATATAAACTGAATGTTCCATTAGGATTCTCTCTGCTGCTCTGGTCAGCCTTGGTCTTTGACCTTCACTGAGCTCCCCAACACTATCATCAGAATCCTACATAGAACAGCAACATCAGAAGAGCAGGAACAAAAAAACACCAATGTTTTTCTTCCAAAACCAGGCATTGTTACCTTAGCAATGAATAAGTAAACTGGAACTTAAGAGACTACCATCTAACTGGATTTGAAAGCAAGGCCTACGTTTATCAGTACTGGACAGGAAAGAATCACTTACAGCCGAAGAACATCATTTATTTTGTTAGTGGTATCCCAACACGAGCGGAACCTAAGGTATATTTTTAGCACATGAATTCTTCAATGTTACGCATATGGCCATTGTTGACTACCTGACCTTGTAACATTGGAAGCATCTAAAAGCTATTGACTGTCTGTTGTATAATACGTCAGATAAAAAAATTCCATTTTTACTTAGATTTGGATGGCAAGTAAAACAGGGATGGTTCTGACTTTCAAGTTGCAGAGAAGAAACAATGTGCTTCTATACATGAAAAGAGGTTGAATACACATATGAACTTTATAATGAATATGAGCCAACAGTGTGCCCAGGTGGCCAAGAAGGCCACCAGCATCCTGGCCTGTGTCAGGAACAGCGTGGGGAGTAGGACTCGCAGAAACCTCCTGGACCGTGTGTGCCTGGCTGTGTTGCCTTCCCAGCAAATATCAGCATGGTTGAAGTCCCTCATGAGAACAGGGGCTGTGATTGTGAGGCTGTCTGTAGAAGGACTCATCTTCCTCTTCCTGATCTGGTGGTCTGTACTAAACACCCACAACAGTGTCTCTCATATTGGTCCACCCCTTAATTCTTACCCATAAGCTCTTAACACGTCCTTCATCCATACCTAGGCAGAGCTTGATACATTCCAGCTGCTCTCTTGCACATGGAGAAACTGCACCACCTCGCCCCGCCTGGCCTGTCTTTCCTAAAAAGTACATAGCTGTCCGTGGCAGCATTCCAGTCATGTGAGCTATCTCCCCATGTCTCTGGAATTGCAATGAGATCACAGCCCTGCGACTGCACAGGGCAGTGTCAGTCCAGCTATGCCAGTTAGAACAGACACCAAGTGCAAACTACAAGACAAATGTGGTACACTGGAACAGTCACATACACACCTTGAGAACTAGATACATGTCATACTCTGTACAGCTAACTTGTTTATAACACTTAACCTTTGGTGTTTCTAAAAGTTTTACATGAGAACATAGGTAACAGAAGTGTGATCACCTCCAGCAGGGAATGAAGTGTATGAACCTGTTCTAAACAGCAAGGATAGCTTGAAATATTTTGAGGGAGAAAGTATCACTTCAAAACTACTGCAATGGAAGGAAAAGGACTGTGAGTTACCTCCAAATGGTACATTCCTTCTTTTGCAGCAACAGGTGCTTGATTTAATTTGGCTAAAAGAGTCAAGACAGGATCCCTGTGATAGCCTTTATCCAGTCTTCTCACTACTTGCCCTTCACTGGGAGGATCATAATCCTAAAATAAGGAAGCAAAAGGCACATAATACATGATCTAAAAACTATTTTTTTGTAGGAACTTGAATCTTTCATACTTAAGTTCACAATTAAGCTTTTTTCTTTTATAAAAGAAGTTGTTACAAGTTTCCACATTGAGAACTTGTGTCATAAAAATCTAGGAATTTAAAAGTAAGCAAACTGATCCACTGTTTTCTCCTTTTACCCACAGACATGCACAGTCTTTATCTGATATACAAGACTGCAATACCTAGAGACATCTCAGAGCATTAACAATATTCTATTCTGTTTAAGATGTCATAAAACTAAACACAATGAAGAGATGAAAAAGCTTATTAGCTCTCTCTCATCCATGGAAATATATAAATAATTCAGCTTAAAAAGAAATATATAAATTGCTTTGTATAATGTGTTTTTTTCCTTTGGAACTCTGAAATTCTAACATTCTTTCTAAGTGTACAGTTTAAAAGCATAAATTTAAAAAGTTTATAAACCAAATGCTTAAAGCACCTCCAATTTATCAAGATGCTCAAGGTAGAACACCACACTAACTCAGTTTCCTTGTGAAACATTTCCTTACCATTTCATTGGCATCTTGTAAAGTACTCATTAAGCTCTCAGCAAGGTTTGGAAGAGACAGTCCTCCTTCTGCTAACACGGAAAAATATTTTAAGTTACAAATACTAAAAAACATGCAAGATATACAAAAGAAAGCCAAGTCCACATTATTTTAACAATTGCAGCACAGTGCTTTAGTAAAGTTGGAAACTCCTACTACCAGAGGTATATTATAAAGACATATTTTCAGCTTGCAAGAAAATTGCCCTTATACTTTGCTTTCAACAAAAACTTAGGACTTCGTACCACAAGGTACTTGTGCAACACAGTTCCAATTATTTTACAAGTTAATGTTATGGCAAAAGAAAAGATTTAATATTTTTCATTAGTAAGGAGAAGCATTTTGTTTGGAGACAAGAAAAAGAGCAATGAGGTCTCTGAAATCCAAAAACCGTGAACCAGAACTTAAGGACCAGGTTAATGTTCACAGTTCTATCAGCAAATGTGTGAAATGTAACTTCAGTAGACTGGAA
Organism: Calidris pugnax; assembly: GCF_001431845.1. Taxonomy (NCBI): domain Eukaryota; kingdom Metazoa; phylum Chordata; class Aves; order Charadriiformes; family Scolopacidae; genus Calidris; species Calidris pugnax. The sequence continues at coordinate 252,991 of NW_015091240.1, forward strand.
GAGAAGTTTATACAGAAAAAAAACATTAATCCAAATTCTAATTTCCACAAATCTGTCTAGTTAATTACCTCTTGCAGCCAGGATCTGTCCATAGCTGAAAAGTACCTCCCCTTCCGAGATGGGTCTGTCTGCAGCTTCTGTTTCTGTGAGGGTAAGGCTGCTCTCCTGTGAGGACTGCCCAGAACTAACTGTAGGCACAGGTGTTGGAACCTGGAGATGGCAAGGAAGCGATTCGAAGGACCTCGCTGACAACTGCTGAGGTGGGAAAATCAAGGCCTCTGGTTCTTCATCATTAGCCACTGAAATCTCACTGTAATGTAACAATACGCACCATGAATACATCAAAACACATTGAACTAAAGTCTTAATACTGAAATTAATTTGTGAGCATTTTTTCAAATGAAAGGACAGGACTTTACAGAATAGTCCAAGAATCAACGTGGTTAAATAACATTCTCAATTAATTTCTACATATAACTAAAAAAATATAATGTATTCCCACTAAGGTATTAGAAAAAATATCATGCTAATAGTACAATATTTCATTGTCGCTACATTTGTTACTGGTAGGTGTAACGATACCAGTTTACTAACTACACTGCTCAACAGGACAATCAATAAAGACCAATAAATTCTGAGAAAGGTCCTGATTTCACATTTTTCCCCAACATATAAGTGAAGCAATTAAAAAAAAATAATCCTCGCTTATCTCAATGCCTCATAATATACACATTAATCATTTATCTACTGCATTTTGAGGCTGTATCTAGAAATAATGCATTTGGTTTTTTAATAAATGAAAAAACCTGTTCAACTCACACAGGCTTAGGACAGAATGGTTCTTCAGTTAGAGGACTGGGTTTCTCTTCTTCCAGAGGAACTTCTGCATCATCCAATGGGTTTGTAGGCTTTGGACTTTCCACTTCTGCAGCTTTGGAGACCCATTCTGAGGCAGGAGGGCTTGGTGTGGTTATTCTAGGAGGCGTATTGAGAGGCGTAACCACAGGTGTGCCTACACGGTTAGTGACAGCCGGAATCTCAACTCCTGCACATGTGAAGCCAAATTTCAGATCAGAAAGGAAAGAGGGAAGTACATCTCAGACAGAGATAGTCAGTCCACTAAGCACTTGTACTGTTTGTGATATCTTTTGATAGTTATGAAGAAAAGACTAGATTAAGACCAGTTTCTTCTAAGTACACTGTTGGCATCTGAAGGAGCTAGAATAAAACTTCAATTGCTTACTTCCTTTAATAAGGGAGACTGCTCTGCATTTTAAAATATTAGCTGCTTTATTTGCAGATTAAGAACACAGGAAGGAGCAAAAGACAGGTTTGTTTCTGATGTGAAAAAGCGCGGAAGGGTTGAAATCACAGAGACCATAGAAATGTGCATTAAGTCTGAAAATAGAACTGTTACCAAATAGATGATGTTTGCTTTTTACATGAATTAGCCCATAATTTTTGTATTAAATGAGTTTCCACTTGATTTACAGCCTCAAGAATTTTTGTCCTGAGAGATAATAAGTCTTTGTAGAAAAAAATTAAAGGCAGTAGATTAAAGCATATTTGCTACTTCTAAACATCAACGATTATCTTCACTACCTGTTTCTTTAATTTTTTCATGTTCATGAACATCCCCACTCATTTCTGTAAGAGACAGAGAAGACTCTGGAGTTTTGACTGGAGGCAATTCTTTTTCTGAAGGTGGTGTTTGTGGTGGTGTGGCCTGGGGTGTTGGCAATGGAGTAGGCACACGAGACTCCTGAGGAAAAAAAATTGTAACTACAGTTATTTATTATCTCAGTGCAGAATTCCTATCTTCCAAGTATCCCCAGAGACAGCTGAGGAAGAAATAGAAAGGCACATTATCACAGAAAAGGAACAGTTGTTGCTTAGATACATGCTTCATGGATCTAACTCCTCCATCTAAACATGAAGTTGCATCAGGCTAAATGATATAAATTTAACAATAGCAATATAAATTAAAAAAACCAAACGTAAAGTATGCATTAGAATTATTACAATTGGAAATCATTATGAATATAATAGAATGGAATAGAATAATTTCAGTTGGAAGGGGCTTACAACAATCATCCAGTCCAACTGCCTGACCAAAAGTTAAAGCATATTGCTAAGGGCATTGTCCACATGCCTCAAACTCTGACAGATTTGGGGCATCGACCACCTCTCCAGTAAACCTGTTCCAGTATTTGACAACCCTCTTGGTAAAGAAATGCTTCCTAATGTCCAGTCTAAATATGAATAATATGATTATATTAGTTTTAATAAAGCATTTGATACAATGTTAAGCAAGAAAATATTTATAACATGGATAAAATTGAGTCAGTATGACAATTTCATGGTAAGAGACTCAGCTAAAAAGAAGATTACAGACAAAGTAATAGCCAAGACAGTAAAGCACTAAAATAAGCTCAAACACAGTTGTGATGTTCCTTAAAACTGACAGAGATGGAGATAAATCTGACAAGCAGATATGATGAAGTTCAGCCTGCTATGGAGGAATATTATCAACCTTTCCAGGTTTTTTCCATCCCTGTTCTCTGACATTTCACAAAGAAAAGGTAATGGGGCTAAAGGAAAGCATCCAGGCTAAAAACTCTTATGGGAAGTGGAAGATGCTAACACATTTGGCAGTTCACACACAACTGTGTGACTCCATGACCACCAAAGAACTCGGTAACTGGGCAGCTGAAGTTCAACACAGGAAACTTCACATTAAGAAGAGGTAGATTAAGAACGCATAACTACATAGTCAAGTACTTCTGCTACAAGCTGAGCAGAAATGGAAAAAGGAGAAGAAAAAACCTTATGAACATACAGGTTATCCAAAGGATAACTATTAGCCACAAACGTGGAAAGGCTGAAAAAAAAAAAAATTAGCTACCTGAGATTCCAATAAAAGCAGGAGAGTATCACTACTATAGTATAAGGCACTGAGGAAACCCCACCTTCCATACTACATTAATATTAAAAAAATGCCTATCAGCATATTAGCGTTAGCTATGGTCAAGACCAACCTAAATGGGAAAACATAAAAGTGCTGTTCATCAGCAAAAGTCGAAAAATGGTATACATACAGACTATTGCTTTTTCAGCCAAATCAAACGAAGGTCAAAAAGGACAAAACTAATCTCTTGAAGAGCACAAATGAATATATGTAGTAAGGAGAAAACAACCATTTCAGCCTAAGGACATTTCAGCTGGTACAAAAACAAGAAACCTTAAGAGAGCCATTAGTAAATGTAGAACGGTTATTAGAAGAGGTTTCTAAGTATCAGAACAATACCCTCCTTAATCCGTAATGGAGTAGGGAAGAGCTCTTTAGATACAGGACAGCTGTATTTAAGCCTACAGCAGTGAAATGATTACTTTTGACTATAGAATAGCCTGTTGGTCACTTACAGCAGGTACTAGGTGGTATTTCAGTATATATGCACTGTAGCGGAATAATTAATTGATCTCACATTCAACAAAGCTTTGAATAGTTAAGACTTGTAAGAGCAGCAATTTCCACATTCATCCTAAAGACATTCTGCACCACCAGACTGTAGCACAGCCATGATATCACAGTAAGAGTCAGCTGTCATTTGATTATCAAAGGGAACAGAGAAAATTATCCTGTATTACAGGAAGCTCTGCTAATCATTTAAGCATTTAATGAAAACTATTGAACTCAAAACTAAGAAAGAAGTAATAATAATTTTTACAGATATTAAAGAATGGCTGCAAACCCATGAGACTAAAAATAGTATCGTGCTCAGCTTCTATTTCTTCTTGTATGAAGAAATTATTTTCTTCATATTTCATTTCTTTGCAAGAAAGGAAAACAGCTATTTTTGTTGAAAACAACACAAGCTATCTTTTGACAACATGAAACTAAGTACCAAGTCTTTCCCTTAGAAAACAGTTTTCTGCTCAGCCTTAATGTAAATAAATCAATATAGCAAGCTGCATGTAGCACAAAGGAATTAATTATTTTTTCTTTTCAAATTTTTTTTAAAGTGAAATAGGTTTAATCTTGTTTGCTGGGAAATAATAAGAAATAAACAAAAAATGCTAATCATGCACTTTCAATTCATGAGTTTTTTCTGTCATCTTTGTTTTGCACCTAGTTGAACTGTCATGCCATGAAGAAATTATTCCTTAGAACTTCAGTAGGAAAGTTCAAATTAAATGGCCTCTTACCATCATAATCATTGTGCTTGGAAGAACATTTGTAGAGGGAACAGCTTTCTGAGCCTGCTTGTTACCCAGCATGGTCGCAATCGTCTCACTGAGAGCTTCATTTACAAAATGACTTATCATCTCTGAGTCCACAGGCACACCAGCATTGATAAAGAGCTGAAATCCTCCACCACCTGCAACTTCAACTGAACATGAAGAAACAAAAAACACACATCCAGGTCTCACTACTTAAAATGCCATGTAGTGAACCACAGCCACTCATGAACTTCTAAACATTAGGGGTTTTTTAAATTATTTTACTATTATTTCTATTATTTATTTATTTTTTTATTTTACAGATAAACAACAGTAGAGAAGCAATTCAGGATCATAAAAGACGACAGCAGCAACAGGCAGTGAAATCACAGGAGAAATGCATTTGTCTCCCATTCTCACATGTTTATAACAGAAGGAATTTTTGACATATCTAATATGAAAAGGCAGGCAAACATTACAGGTGTAGCAAAATGCCAAATCTGATCTGGATGGCCAATAACAGAAGCTGTTTTGTACAGTGGTACAAATTTATTTATTTTTTTAGGTAATTTATTTCAATGGCGTTATAATTCTTGCTCTGTCTCAACATAAATTAAAGCATGCACTTTACCATTTTATAGTTTCACTGGTTCAGCCTCATCCACTCTTAGGCAACAACTACCTACGCCACTTGTTAAAATTAGCCAAAAATTGAGATAACCTATCTGCTGAGAACAATAATTCCTACTTACCAATGTCAGAGGTTGCAGTCTCACTGTCTTCACTCTCTGAAGTGCTGACATCGGGCACTGTTTCTTTCTGCACTGGGTACACCTCACTGATAATTTTTGCCATTATTTCTTGTTCCACCCTAGCAGTTAAACAGGTTTTATTCTATCAGCAAACACCAAGACTTGTAAAAAGTATACAAAAGAGCATTCTTGCCATAAAATGCAAGTCAGCTCAAAGGAAAGAGGAGAAGGGAATGGAGGAGAAGAAAGGAAACGTATCTTACGGAGTCATTCCTTCTTCCATACATATTCTCTCCCTACTTTGTAACTCACCAATTTATCAACCTGTTTTCTATAGTTTCTCTCCTTTGAATCAGTTCATCCAAAACATCAGAAGACTGCTGAGGAGCAGAAGCCACTGGCGGAAACAAAGGACCATTGTATTTTGGTGAGGCAACTTGCAACTGTCCATTAAGCTCTAGAAGAGGCTCAAAGAATTCTGGAATTTCATTCCCCTCCTCTTCCTGATCCTAATAAATAAGAAGTAAATTAAGTTATGGTGAGTTTCTGGAAGGCAATGTCATTGAGGTAACCATCTGATTTTTTTGAGAAACATTTGTAGATGTATCACAGCACACAAACCATATTCTCCCTCCTTAGTATGTTGAAGTTAATTGATACAATTCTAAACTTGGAAAATCATAAATCTGTAGAGGCATAAGGCTATAGGAACTGCTAAGTAAAACATGATTTGGCTCACATTTCCTGCCTGTTCTGCGCAGGGCAGGAAGCCAATGGTAATGCTAATACTTGAGAAATGCTCATCCTTTTCCAAAAACATTTGGTTTGTTTTTTGTTTGTTGGGTTTTTTTTTTAGAAATTAAGCTTTTACTTTAGTGTCTCCTGCCTGAAAAGATACATCTCAAAAGTTGATGAGCATGCAGCCAGTGAAAATGCTAATAAAGTTGTCAGCACTGAAGACTAGACATTAATAGTTTACACATACGTTACACGTACATTTACACTTTCACTAACCTCAGCTGCTGAAAGTTGAAAGGTATCTCTGGGTAACTAATTCAGAAGATCCTTGCAGACGCTTTGAATTTAACCTTAATGTGCTATTTCTAAAAAGTTACGGAAGTTACTCAGTGTGCATTATAATGTTTTACTGTTTCCAAAGACGCCACCCTCCTTTTCCCCCCTCCGAGGACATACACAGCATTAAGCCCCAAAACCCAGTCACCATCCCATCATATCATGATGTAACACTTTAGAAATGTCTCCTGATGGATAAGAACCTGCACCTTTCACTAATAATATGAAAAAACAAATGTCTCAAATAGTAATATACGACTCTCTAAGAAGAAAATTCGGTATGCCAGAAAGAGATGAAGAGCTGAGCCCTAAATTACCAGCAAGAAGCATGCAATGTTGCATAAAAGAGCTCACTGTAAATCTACATTTACTAAGATTAATCTCCAACACAGGGAAGAGAAAAAAACCCCACCTTTTCCCTTATATAAGCTTCATTTTAACCCATAAAATAAAAAAAATGCTATATATTTTCTATGAATAAAATCACTAAAACCAGAAAGAACAGAGGAAGGGGAAAAAAAAAAAAAAAAAAAAAAAAAAAATCAGTAATGTTTCCCTGTCTCCTTCCCCAACCCAGCATTAATACTTCTCTCCTACCTAAAATTGAAAAGTCATATCGTCCATAACAGGTATTGCAACATATAGCTATTGGGGAGTGGCACCCCTCCGCATCTTAAAGAGTAATAATTCTTCAAAGAAAAGCTCTAGCTTACAAAGCAGGCAAGACAGAATACGTATATTTGGTAGACAAACAAAGATCTCTAAACCATTCTAGGCACACAAATAAGACAGTAAAGTTAAACTCAGAATAGCACTGGATGCCTTGCAAGCTGATAAGCAGTTCATTCTGTTAGGATATATGTATTCATAACCCCAATTCATTCTGACAGCAAGTGTAAAGATGTCTTTGTCCAGTGTTTCATTATGCATTTTCTTCTGACTGCATTACTCCATAAATTTTCTTTGATGTTGCCAATTTAATCTATTTTCTGAAAGTATGCAAAATACAAACGTCTGGATTAAATAAACCAAGTACATACAATAAATCTTACATATATTTACCAATTTCTGACAAATTTTTGCAGTTCTCCTGCATTTCTTATTTATATGCAAAAATATTTTATACTTAATAGTGCACAAATCCAAAAGATTTTTTTTTCATTTTGGGGTGATGTATTATCTCTTTTGAAATAAAAAAATAACATGATAGCATTTAATTATAAAGATTGAACTTGTACATATATCACTTTATAGACCAATCTTGAATACTTTGCACTCAATTCTGCATTTTACTTCCAGTAAGAGTGCTGAAAATATCTATCATGACTCCCAAACAAAACATGGCATAAATTAAAAAGTATCAAGTTGAAAAATTCTATTTCCCAAATTACATTCAGATAATTAAAAGAACGTTTGAAATGATTAGGTGGTATAGATTTTTTTTTTCCATTACCAAACAGGTATATGCATACTCTTTTATTAAAGCCATCTAAAACCTAGTCATTTATTTCTTCTTGACAGATTTCTAAAGCAATTTTCACGGGCAAGGTCACACTGCATTGCGGGTCCCACCTGTGATCTTTTGTCTGAAGAGTTATATACGTAAAAAAAAAAATCACTATCCCAAAGATCATCTATGGGAAACCAGGGCTGAGGAAAACATTTACTCTGATCTCTGCAGGTTATATATCTTGCGGTGGTATCAAAAATGGAAGTGAAAAATCCGGAAAACAAGTCCCCACCTTGCAATTAGGGAATGTTCAGAGAGAGCAAAAAGTGTTTCTAATCTTAAATCCTAGTAAACTTGTTGAAGGCATTGCAGGATGTAGCTGGTCACAAGAGCTGGAGAGCAGAGTCATTAACTCTCAGAGCCCGTTCTGGGCTCCTGTTAGCCGTGCACATTTCTCACTCTGGAATGAAGCAGGGTCCACACAAGGGCTAGCCTCACCAAACCTCTTCTGTTCAGAAAGTCTGAACCTACTTTGTCGTAGGTGGAACCATTGATCAGAAATAAAGAACTGTGTAAATCAAAGCTCTAACAGCCTTTTCTGCTTTGTTCCACATCTGAATTCTCTTATTGTGAAATAAGAGCACCAAAATCAACTATTTTGGGCTACCAGTGCTTAACAACTAGCATTTCATCTCTTAAGTATCTCTTAAATACGTGTCTTCTAGTAATAAAGGTAAACCAAATCCAAAGAAAAAGGAAACGCCTGGGCCAGGGTCCTGAAGCTTTTTTGCAATACACATCAGGGAAGGAAAAGAAAAAAAAAAAAAGGAGGATATTTCACACGAATACTTAATTCTGTTAAAACTGAAGGGAATAAGTTTTCATAATAAAAGGGGTGTGACAGAAAGACAACAATAAGCTATTTTCCTGTGTAGCATTCTAGGCACGTTTTTTCATGCATCTAAAGCCTCTTTTATGACTTTGCTTTCTTTTGATGTTTTAAATATCCCTGCCACTCCAGAAGTTGATTTTATGCTTCCACATTGTGTTTGTCTTGCACATTTTTAAGACCATTGTCTGTGTAGTCATAGGCCAAACATATGTTTCACTTGAAACATTTTTGGTATTGTGGTTAAAGAATACCCTATTGCCAAAAAGAAGAGACAAATAATAACTATTTTTCACATACAAAAAAATTAACGTTGCAGCATTTTGTTAGTTCATAAACTGATTTCTTAAATAGCTTTCTAATTTATTTTTATAATAATAAAGCTGTTTTGTGCAAACAGAAGAAAGTTGTACAAATAGATTTAGTTCCTCTGCTCCAATAACATAAGGTAAGTTTGAAATTAAAAATGCATTTCCCCACTTTTGATAGGTAAACCACCTCTTTAGAACTGTTCTAACTAACTAATCATGTTAAATGATGAATTAATTTTAAAAATAAATCCGCCATACTAATCTGTAGGCTATATAGTTAGTATTTAATGCACACTTCAACTTGGAGACCAGGAGGACACAGAACAGGTAAAAAGAATACATTTTTGGGTAGATTTTGATATGCACGCAGCAAGTCTAGCTCACTGGAAAGAGGCTTGTGGAAGCAGCACTCCAAGAGAAATACTAGCCCTCAATAGCAATTTCAAGCTCCTGGTTTTTACTGAGACTAAATGCAGCAGGAGGTGGAAGCTGCCATCTTCTGCAGAGGCAAGATACCACAGACCAGCTGGGTGGCAGCATCTTCAGAAAGGTGGCACCTTTCTTCAAAGGCAGCTTTTCCCAGCTACCATTACGTTTCTGCTTAAACTGGAGAAGTGAAATACAGCCTGGATCAACCTTGAGCATTTGTCAGCCCCCACTCTGACTAACGAGAGGTTAGCAAAGGACTTGCTACCTAAAAAAATTAAACTGTAAAAGAGTATCCCCAATAAACCCATGTTATCACAGTCCAGTAACAAAAAAAGTTAATTGTGTACAGACACGTTAGCTAGGCATCAAGCAAAAAAAACCAAAAAAAACAACATATAAAACTTCTCAGCTACCGGTCGGATCCGTGAGATGAGTAGTACATGCTGTCTCTACACATAGATCTGCATACACTGCTTGCCTATGTTTTTTCCTTTCAGTTGTTCAATTTTTGACTGAAATTAGGTATTTTGCTAAAAGCATTTTAGTACCTCAAAAACATATACAAATTGCTCTACAGCAAATTTTCTAAAAGGGAACACTCAGAAAATAGTTTCATATTTTAAAATATAGGTTGCCTTACTTAAAATCTGCAAGATTATGCACACATTTTCTGACATCTTATTACAACTTACTACATCTTACAAATGCATTACATTTACATTTAGATGTTGAAACTGTGAAGTGCTATAATCACCACTGATTTTACTTCTATTTCTAGTGGATTCTAACACATCCAAATAAAAGCTAATTTTATTTTTTTTATTGTAATTCTTGGAAGTTTCTTTACTTATTCACACACACAAACTTCTAATATTGTTTATAGCACTGTAAACAGTTCACTACTTCTCACAATGTGTATTTTTAAAGTTGCTAGTAAAGGAAAATTATTTTCTACATTGTGTTTTCAGAATAATATAAAACAAGAATAATAAGAATAATAGGAAAACAAACATAAAAATGTTTAAAAGGAAAGGATATCTTTGCAATAAAATTACCTGCATGACATCAGTAGTATCAATGAAATTAGTTCCTGGAAACTTTATGTCTTCCTCCTCACAGTGTACATCTTCTGATGTCTTATAGAGACAGATTGAAATTGTTAAGTATTTCATATTGTGGGGAAAAATGCATTAGCAGAAAAACTTAAGGACAAGAATGCAATTTAATCACGACTCATTGTCAATAGCCTGAATCCAGAAAAAATGCTTTACCTACCTTAAAAGTTAGGAGGAATGTCTTTTATAGAATAAAAAGAGTTTATTAGAACTCTTTCTTGTATGCTGAAAACTAAAACCTGCTGTTTCCAAACCTAATAGAATACTTCACCATCAGAAGTTCTGGGCAATACCTGTAACTCTTATTAAAAAATCAGTATGACAAAATATTGTAAAACATAGCACACAAGAGTCTCGAAGTGTCTTAAGGAATTTACTTATGTGTGATCTCTACAGTGTGATTTAATACTATCATTTGTAAATAACAATCGCTATTTTACTCTATGAGGTCTGTCTTACTTAGTGAGTACCTTGACCAGAGGACTCTGGAGGATCTAACTCCTCAAGTCAGACTAGCAGCTTACACACAGGGAAAACAGAAGGCACAATAACTATAGAAAAATAATCACTGCATTACCGTGCCATTACACTGTCCAGACTGTGCAATGCACAAGTCACAAGTTCACTGGAAGAAACAATATGCTGTGCTGTAACCATGTGCCCTAGCTTACAACCCTAGCATTCAGCGTGCAGCAGTTAACCCTTTAGTTGCACAAAAACTTTCATTACTGCTTGGATTATATTAGATTAAAAACACTTCTGAAAAGTCATATGGAAAGAGACTAGAGTAGACTGGCCACAGTCTGCCACATACAGCAGGCTACCAGTGAACAGGCTACACATACATGCCACTAACCACTTCAGTACAAGCAAAGAGCAGATAGAGGAACGAAGAATATCCTCAGTCTTTGTACCAGAACACTGAAGCCAGTACAAACACAACAGACATAGGCCAATAAGGGACTACAACTGTTAACAGGACAGAGAAATGCTGTTTTTCTCAGCGTTTTGCTATGGTGATTACTTAATCTTGGAAGAACAGTGTCTTGCTGCAATTTTTTATTTTCTTAAACAAATACTTCATCCTATAAATTATGCAGAATTACTCAGTTCTTCCCAGAACCGTCTAATTTCTCTAACTAAAACAAGATAACAAGGTAACTTGGTAGTAATTTAACAAATTTTAACAAATTTGAATTCCCAGATATTTAGACCAATACCTGGAATACCTGTATTCCAGCATCAACAGGAGAAAGTACAGGTTCAGAGTCTGGAAGAACGTGGTTTACACTCACACTGCCACTTGAAATACTGTCAATATCTACATTTGGTAACACCTAGAAGAGAGAAAAAGCACCAACTTGAAAATCTGTGTATTAGCTGAGCTACTATCATTGAATTTTTTAGATTCTTTCTTCCTCATGCTACTGAGCCACTAAATTTCAGTGATCTCCTTTTCTCATACCTGTAACTGATAATAACTTGGTTCTGAAAATTAAAATGCTGTAACATACAAAAACTAACCCCAGAAATGTTCACCTCTTTTCTTGCAGTACCTGATTTCTCCTGTTCTCTAATTCCCTTACGCTTTGTCTTGCATGTGACAAAAGGTGACTATATCCTTAACTATATATATAGCAGCTGTGTATTTGACTTGGCAGCATGTTTACACTAATTTGGCCTGCAAGCCACTGTGATAGGCTGGTTAGTGGTTTCATGTTGTCATACATCTGGTAGGGTAAAATAAAGGGATAATTGTATTACGATATAGTTTGTAACGAAGGCACGTCCATTACAGCATCAAAACGGTTTTGGTTGGGGTTTTTTGGTATTTGGTTGGGGTTTTTTTAAAGAACATATATTTAAATGCTTGATTAATTCTTTGGGGTAAAAATAATACAAAAATCATCTTAAAAATTTAAGAACTGTGTGAAATAACAGCAAAATGCACATGGGAAGAAAGCAGTGATACAGCACTGGAATAGCCACATACTCTACCTCTACATAACTTTGAGTTCCATTAATCATTTGTATCTGAAAGGTGTGTGTAGCAGTGTGTATATCCTCAACAATTTGAATGCAAAATAATGAACACATAAGAAACATTAACTTCCTTGACAACAGACTCGTGTAAAAAATTTAAAAAAAAAAAAACAACAACCAACTCTCTAGGTAAGGACTGCAATGGTTGATTAATCCGGGGATGATCATCATGCTTGAAACAGAAATCTTAAAGGCTAAAGCATTCATCCAAGAAAACTGATATTTATTTTAATACTTCTTTTCATTCAAAGTTTGTTCTTGCTCATATTTTTTAATGAGATTTGTAACAAAGAACTATTTTACAAACACCCCACATAGGTGAAGATTTTCTATTTTGGTTAAATAATAAAGATAATTGTTAAAATATGAATAAAAATATTAGCATAGCATCACAACTTTTTGGTCACTCAAGTCTATTTGTTTCTAATGCTTACTGAAAACCATCCACTGATATCAAAGCAGGATGATACCAAAGATGGATGAGACTGTCTTTAGTTAGCCTTTATTAAAATAAACAAATACTCATCATTCCTGACACGTACCTGCACAGACAGTTGAGGTGAATCCTTCTTCTCTGATCTCATCTGTATTACAGCTACGTTTGGCTTTTTTATCTCAGCTGGTAGTTTTGGTGGCACTTGAGGAAGAGAGGTTGTAACTGCAACTGGGGGCGGTTTACCTGTAACTACTCCAGCAGGCTGCAGTGAGGTGTCGCTAATTTGGGTTTGACCTAAGGACAGTTTAAAAATAACTAAAGATATACATAAATCTCTAAAGTCAGTAAATGAATAAATTCATTAAATTCTGGATGTCTGTATTTCACATGAGATTACAGACCAATTAAAAAGTCCCCTATTAACATTGGGTAAAGTATAGTGCTTTCCCAGCAGAAACTGTAAACACTGTCATCTTTTGAAATTATTCACTTTTCTCGACTATGGTGACACCTACTGCTGGAAACCAGAACAACTACTGTGTTTGCTGTTCAAAAATTACACGCGTCCTCCATCTCACATTTTCCTAACCATATTCAAAACACCATTACACTTAGTATAGCATCCCACAAATTTTTGAGACACCTTTTCTCTTTAATAATTATTTTCTTTAAATGCCAATATAATATTAACCCTTCCCAAAACAAGACCTGTATAAAAGTTCTGTTGAAGGTCCAAAAATATAGAGGCAATATGGCAATCAATTTAGTGTGTTTGACACAATCCCACTGAAATCATTGGACTTAAGTCATCACAAATGTCGAATCCAAGTGCCAATGATTCAGTTCCTGCTTACATGGACACCAAACTTAAAGCCAGAGCAAGAACCCTAGAAATATAAAGTGTACCAAAGAAGCTATGTACAGCTAAGCAAACAATTGCTCTGTCAGGGTGTCACCAGACAGCCAGCATAAAGAGTAACAAGAACCAGAACATTTTAAACTGTTACCCCATCTAGATTTCCCACAAGATGGGCAGCTGCAAATCTCATGGGTCAGGCCAAATCACTGCCTGAAGAAGATGTAAGTTGTATTTCCATGAAGTAGCAGGTGTTAACCTCCATGCATCCGTCTATAGGTTATTTGCTCCTACCTAGTGGAATAGCCACAGGAATAAGTTGATCTTCGAGTGGATCGCAAACAGCAGACACGTCTCCACGTGGACTAAAGAGATACTGATTTTCTTGGGCAAGGGCACACAAAGGATGCTGCTTCCTAGGACTGGTTACCACCTTCTGCGTGAGGGAACAAGTCTGTGTTCTTGCTGACTTTACCTTTGTACCTGAAACAAGAGAAGATAAACTGCATGTGATCAACACATGTACAAACCCAGTAACATCACACACTACTAATTTAAGCCCTTCTACTGAAACAATTATAAATTTTTGCTGTGGGATGGAGGGAATGAGGGAGAGAGGGAGGAAGGGCAGAATCTAAAAGCACTATGTTGGATGTCTCAGTATTGACAGCAATGAAGGAGTTAAAATTACAATTTTTGAACACCTGAATCTAGCAAATAAAGGTACAAAAATGTGAAGAAAAGGACACAAGAATGGTACTATGTTGGAATGAAACATATGATTTATCAGCTAAGAAGAAAACCACGATTCAGGTCTGAAATACAACATTAGAAGAGCATGCAAGCCTGGCATAAAAAATAGAAGGAATATAGAAGATAGCCAAACTTATCTTCTGTTCATCTGATTAACTGCCTCAGTTTTATGAACATGCAGTTTGTCTCCAGCCAGAAGACTGACAAGGAACAGGTATAATCTACAAATTCCTGGTTTAGCAACTCGCTGCTACTAGAAAATAAAGCCACAACTAATAGCCATAAGTCTTGACTTGCAACATCAAGGAAGCTCAGATTTTTTGGTCCAGCTCTGAAAATGTACTGTTAAATAGCTAACCAGAAGTAATTTGTATGTATCAAAGCCTAAGCATATAGCAGAGGAGATCATTTATTGCAATGTTGCATTTCTTGCTATACAGTAATGCAAGGTCTTATTCACCCTATATTCCTTACAAACATTGGATATTATTAGGGAAATTATTAACTTCAATCTAAATGGATAAAAACATCCACAAAAAAGGAGTCAACAATCATAAATCAAATACAAGCGCTTCTACTGCTATTTTGTAGGCGCTAGGAAAATGAACCTGGAAAGAATCGCATTGGTAACCAATGATAATACTGCATTCACTACTAATTCTGCATCTCAAAATAGATCAGACATTAAAAGGCCTTTTTCATTTTTTTTAAGGAAAAACACCTGGAAACTGAAGCCAAAAATTCACTATAAATCAGATACTAAATTTGAAGTGTCCTGTTTACTTTTGAACTGTAAGGTATCTAGCCATGGGAAGTCATAATTAAGAGCAGAATTTCTGATGTCTTCAAATGATGAGCATGTGTCTTTCTGCAAAGCATAGGTTAGCCAGAAAAAATTTCTTTAGTCAAAGACAAATTACTGGACTCAGTAACATAAACAGATACAGTTCAGTGGGTTGTGATTTAGAAGAGGTCATACCACATGATCTTACAGTCCCCCCTGGCCTAGAACTTTTGAGTAAAAGCAGAAATTGGCAACATATCTGTAATAGCGCCAACTTGTAAAAACAAGGTTCTCACAGTAAGAATGATTAAGTACTGTATACAAACAGCACCTCATTTTAATTGGTTTCAACTTTTCATTTCCCCCTGAAAAGTTTATTTGCGCTGGGCAGAAACTAGATATTTAATTAAACTTAGCTTTAGAAAACCCTGGTATTTTACATCAGTTCAAATTATGCAAGAAAACAACTCCAACTTTTTTTTTTTTCTAGAAATGCTCTCTTACTCATAAAAGCGTTAGTTGGATTTTTCTTCTAATTTCTCAGAAGAAACCAAGCATTAATCACTACAGTTTATTTGCAAAGAAAATGGTTGAGAAAGTTATAAAATGACTGAAAAGAGACTCTCCAGATGGCCATTTCAGTCTTAAATAAACATCCTCTTTCTAACGCTAATTTAAATCAAGCTCAGTGGGCTGCTCTAACAAAATAGAGTAATTTAGTAAGTCTGGATTTTCCAGCCAATCAAACCCAAGGCCAACGACTTCCAATAATTTTTAAGCCTTTATCACCTGGTATATCAAGGCCAGGAAAGGAATCTGGGGGTGCAGATCTCTGAAGGAAAGAATTAACCATGCCTAAAGTGAGCAAGATTTCTCTCTTTTTTTTTTTAAGAACGCGTTCAATTTTGTTTCATTTTATTTCCACTCCTACTACAGAGGAGTACAGATCTGTTCCTAATTTTGTTATTTATACTTTCCTGCCATAACAGCATCTTTCAGAATAGCAGCCCTCAAAAAGTGTTAACTATTTTGTCTTCATAAGACAAACACAGAAGTACTACTTTTCCATTTCATTAGCAAAGCCCAAAAAATTAAAAGTAGCTTGACAAATTGTCTTAAGAGTCAAAGACAACTAATGCCTGTATCAAACAAAGGCTGACCTCAGTCTAAAAGCCATTAAAATCAGAAAACTTGGAAATAGGACACATATTCATTGGAGTGTTATTCTTTTAAGCGACATGCAAAAAAATCCTTATCCTTCCTTTCTTCTCTTAGATAAGAATACAAGGGGTTGTCTTATTTTATTTACTGTCATGACAGAAACAAAACCATAACTCTCTGTAACTGCAGTCTGATGTGAAATAGAGAAATTAGTTTTATGGCAGCTTTATTCTTGCAAGCACACACATTGCTGTACTGCTGTAGCATGACAATGATTTGGAAGAGAATCACTTTGGGTAAAGGCTGTACAGAGTTCATTCCGTTTTCAAGCAGAGAGCTTTTAATCTGTATTTGTCACACACAGGAGTTCTGGAAGACAATGCAGCACGGATCCAGTACACAGTTTTCTCCTTCATTTCTATTCACCTCCAACAGAAAACAAGCTAAACCACAGGAGCAGGTTATTACAACTGCATGCAACCTGTAACTTACATCTCACTGACACTGCTGAATTAAACACAATACCAGCAGAAAACTAGTAGCATCAAATGATCAAATGACCAACTTAATTATAATTAGATTGGGAGGGAGTGGGGGACGTTTTCTGCCTCTTTACAAGGTGTTCTTTCTGGAATTATGAAATTAGCCTCCCTGGAAAGACTGTGACCTTATTGGACACTATTGCCCAATAAATATAGAAGAAAAACGACATTTAGGACTCAGCAAAGGCAGAATTGCTGATTAAATATTTTTAAAGAATTGTCTGTTCTCAGTTCAAATCTTAGCAGTCACTGTTTCACTGTTATTGCTACACTAAGTGCTTATTAGCACAAATTTTATTAAAAAAAAAATCTACAAAATAAACTAAATTATGGGTGTGCAGCATAGCCAGTAGTCAAAAAGAATTGTTGATACCAAGTTCTCACCTTTAAAAAAATAAAGTTTTCCAAAGCAAAGGTAAGAAAAGCATCAGGAAATGGCATAAAAACTACACTTAACTAAGCTTATAAAGCTTAACAATAGATTCTTGTACTATTTTGAGGATTTGCCACCGTGGATCACATCATAGTGTCAAAAAAACCCAAACCAAACCCCAGCAGTGCTTATCTTCAAAGACATGTATATGTTTTATATGATGCATTTTAATGGCCTAAAACCATGGTTTCATCAAGTGACTGCCTTCTCATGTTAATCTCTTATATTTCACACAGAATATAATATTTTGACAGTTCTAATGAAAATGGGCACTTTTTTTTTTCACACAATTAAGATTGTATCAAGTATATTTTCCCTGCATACGTAACAACAGCATAAGTGCAAGAAGTGTAGAGGGAAGCCAACTAATATTTTTCCATCAATACTCATTCTATTAACTCGATTGTGCCCACTTTAATTGCCTCTTACACTTAACACACTTTCTCTCTATCTTTATCTTCTATTATGTAATTTCCTCACTTTCTCCTGCAGTAAGAAGATGATAGGCATTACTTTTTCTGACATATCAGTTAAAGATCAATCTTAGCTTCTGTATTAAAAATCAGTTTAGTTTTGAAAAGAGAACTAGGAAATAAAAACAGATCCACTTAAAACAGTACTTTCTAATAACTCAAGATAGAGTTCATCTACACTTACCTATGTCAGATATCATAGTTTCACTTTTTTATTATTTTTACATATTTTAATAGGCTTGACAATTAGAATCTTGTGATCCTAACACTTTGCCTACAAAACTAGTGAATAGAATTCATTATTAATCAACTAATAACCTTAACAAGCTAGTACCAAAGAGTTATACTTCACTTTTAACCCTGACTTGACTAACAAAAGAGGTTACTGGCATTAAACAATGCTTCAGATTAATGTGTCTTTCAATATTTTCAAGTTAAGAGATGTCATCTTCACACCAATAATTTTAAACTTTCATATTTCAATTCATGTATTAGAAGTGGGAAATGGATTATCTGGCTTCCTTAACTTTTCAAATCTCAGTGGATTTCTAAACTCTTCATTTAAGTAACGTAACTGGATACACCTGACACGAAGAATACACCTCTCAGCAGTCTTTATCAAAAACTGAGTTAGTTTTCAGGTCATTACTTCTAGCAATTCAGCTGTTTAAGATCTGGGCAACAATAAATACACATTAATAAGTTTATTAAATTTAGAATTAAGTACTTATTTTACAATCTAAAATAAATGCAATACACACTAAGCAAATCTGAAAACCTACTGGTATTTTTTAGTTTTGAAAAGAGCATCTTTTAGAATAGAATAGTCCAGTTGGAAGGTACCTACAATTATAATCTAGTCAAACAGCCTGACCACTTCAGGGCTGACCAAAAGTTAAAGCATTTAAGGGTATTTTTCAAATTCATCTTAAACAATGACAAACATGGGACATCTCTCCAGGAAGTCTACTGCAGTTGCTTGAACTTTAAATTGAAGAACAGTTGAACTACAATCAAATAATTTCATTTATATAAGGAATTCCTAATAGAAAATCTGGGAAGAAACACTTTGATCACATCAAAGAAGGTACTTACCCCTAACACGCTCTATCAGCTTGGGTCTTTGAAGTTTAGATTTGGGAAAGGGAGAGTTGAATCTCAGATATGGTACTTTTTTAAGTGTGCTACGATGGCCCTGGTAAATTGGTTTCCCATAGACTTGACACAGATTGTCTTCATTTTGTACCATTGCACTTCCATTCACAGGTCCCTGACACACATAAAAAAAAGGTAGTTTACAATTCTTCATGTACACACACAAAAAGAAAATCTATGAAAATTTGAATACATCAGTAGTGTTGCAAAAGTCTAGAGGGAAAAAAATAAGAAGTTCTGCAAGAAGTAGTATAAATTGGAAGTACAAATGAAAACTTATGCATACAGAATACATACAAGAAGCTTACCAACAGCTGGATAAAATAGCAGGTGCTATTAGTATTGCTATTAGACCAATTAGTAGACAATCAGTAACATGACAATGAATTCTACATTTTTACACACACTCAGCCTCGGCTTCTACAGCACATGAAAACAAGGACAATTCTGACAACAGCAACGCACAGGACAAGGCTATCATTTTAATTTAAAATTATTACTGTTACATATACTGCAATCTAAAGCATAGCAGTCATTACCAAAAAAGAAACCAACTGCTTGAGAACTCACAGCTGCCTTTTTTTCTTTCCTCTGCAAACTTTCAGAAGAAAAATAAGTTCTAAACCTCTGTTTGCTCATGTTATCTTCTCCTTGCTTCTGCAACGGCTTAGCTGCTGATAAAGGATTCTTTGTCAAGCATCCTTGGATTTTTTGAGTTTTTGCTTTAATTTCTTTATTGGTTTTGATAGTCTTGATGTTGCGGGCTCTCTCAATCCATGGGACCTTTTGATCGTATTTCGCTTGTTCCAAATCATTTCTTGTCATTTCAGCCTGAAGATTAAACATAAACATAATAAAAGGAGATTTTATCTTCAAGGCTATCAGAAAAGTCTGTGGATGCCTTTGAAGTTCTGAGAAATGGCGTGTTTTTCATGTTAGCCAGCAACCGCGACCAGTGATTTTCATTAAGCAATGGAAGTTTAAAAACAGAGGTAAATATTTTATTATAACATAGTACATGTTAGTAATAATAAGCAGTTTTCTAATGTTTTCAAGTTGTGAGTAAATCATGTTTAACTTTTGACATGAAAGAACAATGTAAGGTGGAAAAATACAATGCAAAAACCTGAACTCATTTTTTCCAGGCATACCTGGATTTCTACACTGATTGCTTTAATCCACTCATCCACAGTCTTTCTGATACGGATCTCTTCCAATACATCTCTGAAATAGAAGAAATAAGTATTTTAGGTCAGCGATTCTGAAATTGCAGATTTGATCCTGGGAAAGTAGCGACCTACCAACATTTTAAAAAAAGTAACCCAGAACACAGAGACAGTAAGATTATATACCCCTGCAGCCTCCAAAAGGCACTAAGCATACCCTGAGTTTCCCAAATCAAAACCCTGCACCCAACTTGCATATTCAATCTTTATTATATACATCTGTGAATAAGTGGCAGCCGTGTGTCAGTTCCCATTTTGATCAAAACCTGAAAAAACAAGGCAACAAAACCAATCCAACTCAAATGACAAAAAACAGATGACAAAAATTACTACTTCCTTTAAAAGATAATGATGGCAGCTATCATGCCTGAAAAAATATTTACATGAAGAGAATAGTTACTGTCCTCAAAAGACCACAAGATTAAGGAGCATTTTAATAGGAAAACTTTCATTATGATTCAAGCAGGAGGTTTTAACTGTCATGGTTTCAGTTGGGATAGAGTGAACTTTTATATTAGCAGCTGGTATAGTGCTATGTTTTGTATTTGGGATGAGAAATACTTTTGACAGTGCACTGGTGTTTTCAGTTGTTGCTAAGCTCTCAAGGCCTGTTCTGTTCCTCACACCACCCTGACAGCAAGCAGGCTGGGAGTGCACAAGAAGTTGGAAGGAGAAGGAGCTCGGACAGCTGGCCCCATCTGACCAAAGGGACGTTCCATACCATATGAGATCATGCTCAGCACATAAAGCTGAGAGAAGAAGAAGGAAGATCCACCAGTCCTTCTTCCTCACTTTTACTCTTCCGATTCTCTCCCTCATTCAAACTGGGGAGAGTGAGTGAGCAGCTGTGTGGTTCTAGCTGTCAGCTGAGGTTAAACCACATTAACACTACTAACTAAGCAAAAGTCCAAAAGCCAATGATCTGCTGTAGGATGACTAATTCTGTAACATTTACAGGTTAATGAAGCTTATTCTGCTTAGCATTATGAATTACTGCTTAATTTTCCTACTAATGCATGTTTGCCTATAAAAAGCTAAATGCCTCTTTGTCATGACAGCAGAGCAGTTTGTCCAGATGACAGAGTCTCAGAATTCAGATTTAAGTTCTGGAGCATAGATCATACCAAGTAGTAACAGGTATCCATCAAAAAATTCAATTCACATCAGGAAGGTCAAAAAACATTTAACATCCCAATGAATCATCTCATGATTGCAAAGAAGAATCAATAAATACTTTTTTCAGGGTACTGCACTAGTACTTCAATGCATGGAATTAAAAGAACCTGAGAGTTGATAAAAGGTAAGCACATAGAATGAGTAGTCACACAAAGCACGGAATAATAGTGTCTAACCTGTTTGTAGTCAAGGCGTTAATAAAAGTATACATGGCATCCTCATCTTTTGCACGAATGACAGCTTCCAAATTTTCTTCAAAAACTTTTTTATTGTTTTGAACTCCTCTCAAAATCCTTTCAGCATCTCTCAGTATAGATTTTGGCACTTCAACGTTTTGAAGAATGGATGACTTATTGAGCTGATGATGTTCAGAAAGATCAGAGGCAACAGCAGGGTTTTTTGACTAAAATTAAAACAGAACCACTAGCTTTTAATCAGAGATTGTGATTTAAGTTTTCTACACACTGATCAGAATTCCTGTTAATCTATTATCAAAACAATGCCCATCATATGAAATACTATCTATGTGTATTGTCATCAGCTTGATTTACTCAAGAACATTTAGTAGGATGTGAATATATTTAAAACTTAAGAAAATGGAAAGGCATCCAAAAGCCCTCAAATACTAAATGATATCATGTATGAGAAGCAATGCTAACGAAGCAAACAAGCATGTGAAAAACCAGCAATTAGATACAATAAATAGGTATTGCAGGCAATATAATTTGCATTTAACGATACTGAACTAGAATTGAAAGCATAATAAAAACCAAAGTCCTCAAAATATATACACTTATCTAAGGAACCCGATCTAGTTGAAGATGACCCTACTCACTGCAGGGGAGGTTGGACTAGATGACCTTTAAAGGTCCCTTCCAAGCCACATTATTCTATGATCTGGCATCAATCTATCCCAAGAAACACCAGGCAACATGCCTAAGTTTTAACAACAACAAATTAAACAAACCCCTCAACAAGCACCATGATTCTCTCCCTCTTTCCCCAATTTTTACTTTTTATAAGAAATAATGAATTAACTACTAGCCTTTAACTTTGCAGAACCCTTTCAGAGAGATAAAAACTGAGCATATATTAGCTGCTAAATACAAACAGAAGGGACACAAGTACACGGGAAATGAGCCATACAGCTATAGTTCTCCCATTCATTCTCACACCCCTGGTGAAACCCAGAGGGCCCCAAATAGAGTGCTTCGTTTTCCAGAAAGGAAGAAAAAAAAAAATTAAAAAGTGATAAAAGAATGTAAAGAAAAAGAAATCCTCAAACAAAAACCAAAAACCTAAAACTTGAGTAGACTCATAAAGCATTAACTGAATGAACTGAAGAAAAATCTCACAGATCAAAAATCAGTTTTGGCTTTAAGGCTACCTTTTATCAAATCAGAATTGAACAAAAGTTTATGTTCTAACAGGTATCCTGCCAAAGCACAATGGATATAGCAAAACCGAAGTCAACACACTGATTCCATTATTTTGGTTTAGCCTGCTGAGAAAAGAACAATATACCAAATTTTTCAAAAAAATACCAGCATGCATAGTTATTGTAATATTATCTTATTGCAAGCTTATCCAAAACTGTTTCAGTATAATAATATTTTTTTTAAAAAGGCATTAAAAAAAATAATCAAGGTATACCTTAATGAGATCATTCATGTCTGATTTCCATGAACTTGCTTCCTAAAAATACAGAAGAGCTGTTGAAACTTATTGAAAGATATCTCTGTCAAGGTAAAATCTAGAGTAGCTATCTGATCAATTTAAATCAGCACAATGAATTCCTTGTGAACTACTAAATCTCACTGCATGCTTCTTTAGGGTTAGAGCATCACCTTCTGTTCTGTCTCAGCCTAATTCAGGCCTTTCATTTGCTTGTATGACAACACTAGCAGTCATTTATTCCATGCATTTATTTTCCCAAGCATCTATCTCTTAATAATGAGGAGTCAATAGCTAAGTATTTAATTGACTTAACTCCACATTTGCTGAATTAATCATCTCTGTCTTTCTACTGACCTTTTTCATAAGAAAGAAGAATATTTGAATCTGTTTATGTCAACTGTGATCTTTCTTACCTGCTATTCCTTCTCCCATCTCGTCATGTTCTGTGCTACCTATCCTAAGGTATGTTATTCAATGGAATTTTTTTGCAATAGTGGTAAGCAAATATTTGCAACATAAATAGGGCACATGACATCGGTTCTCTCTTACTAGTAAGAACAGTTAGATAAATGTGCAATCCACTAATACCTTACAAAATCCATGAAACAATGTATCAGCTATACTATAACGGATGAAGCTACGTTTTCTAAAGCTACAGTAACAAATAACTGGCACGTGATACACATTATTTTTAGGGAAATTGCAAGCTGAAACCTTCAACCACAGAAACAAACCAACAGAACCAAACCTATGACATTCCAAGCCAATTCACAATCCTGTGGACATTAAAGTCTCTCTTCTCTCCCACAGCTTACGTTTACACAGAGAGGACCACAGGACAGACGCTAAATGATCGGGCAAACCTTCCTTCCACATGGAACCAGGTTAACACATTAAAGCCTCAATCTTCAGAAGCCAGACACGTTATATGTTCCCAGCACAAAACCATTCCAGCACCAGAGGCACAAAATCATTCATATGAGGAACAATACAATGACATATGCCAAGCAGCTATTGGAAACAACACTCTTTAGAAAAAGAAATGGCAAAATGATAAAGGAAGTAGCTTAAGTCTTCCCTAAATTTGAGTGCAGATAAATATAACATTGTTCTTTCCCGAATGGGAATGGTACAGCAGCTCCATAGCTCTAGTACCAGAGGAAGAGAGCAAGCAGAAAACAGACATTGAAAATATCTGAAACCTTAAAACAAATAAATTAAAAAACATTTTTTTAACCTGTTTTATGTTTGGTGGAACAGCAGTAAGAGTCTCTACAGCCCAGGCTAGTCCATTGCAAACTCATTGAGACATTACTCAGGCTCAAAGCCCTTCCACATACAAAGACTGCAACATTTCAAGTACTTGTAAACAAACATCAGTCTTTTCACAGAGGCAGAAACAAGGGCAACACTGCTATTGATACCAGACCTCTAAGTTTTTCTCCATGTTTTTTATTCCCCTTATTCAAACTCTTGGTCTTTCTGATAACATGGACTTTACCTGTAGCACATCATGCATTTCTCTTCTCAACTGGCCAAGATCTTGAAGTAAATCATCTGCTTTTTTCACCGTTTTCTCAATTGAATTGCAATTTTGGAAGGAGCTTTCAAAAGCGGGGAATGAGTCTGTACGCAAAGCAGTACGCCTGATGGGAGAAACACTCCTAATAAGTCTCATGGTCCCTCATGTGGCCCAAGAAAGTAGCCAACTTTGAAACTAAGCATGAATTTAAAATACAAGAATACACAACCTTTACATAAAATGGAATTGGCTTTTTCACCTGAGGTTAAAGACAGATTATTGGGTTTTCTGTATTTACCACTTAACAACTTGTGCTGTATCCTTGTACTTTGAACAGTGAAACTACATCTAAAACTCAGATCGAAGAGAGCAACATTTAAACTTTGGATACCTGTTCATTTGAAGCAATTAATATTTTTGCCTAAACTATCACAAATAAGATAGTATCTATGTAGCTGTCTCTCATTATATTAGTTTGATTTCATAATTTCACTAAACTAACATTTCCTGGGGAAAATATGTTTCAGACTGGATGGCTAAAAAAATTTCCTAACTCACTCTAAACCTTAAGCAACTGGCAGGCTGATGATGCTCCGTACGCAGGCAGCTTGGAGTCTCACTGACAAGGGCAATCCCACTTTCACACAATGCCTAGCTCCCTGACACTACTCTACAAGCTGCTGCAACAGAAGAAATACACTCAGAACACAGAGAAGCAACTTCAAGTAACACCTACTGACCTCTGAGAAAGGTGTTACAAACTGACCTTAGCAACGAGCTTCATCTACTGTCAGTATGACAGAAATGCAAAAGTAGCATACAAATATCAGTGCTCCAGGGTCTTACTTCAAGCACAGCTGTGTCAGACTCAAGGACCATGCCTGTGCCTCCATTACACCATCAATATCTAATACACCTTTCTCCATTTCATTAAAACAAAACATCTTCCTCGATTTTAGATTGTTACGTTTATTTACCTGTTTCTCTCAGAATGCCAGCTCATTTTATTACTGTTGCCTTCTCTGAAAGTTGCCTTCTCTGTTGTTGCCTTCTCTGAAAGCTCAGTTTGCTTCAGTGGCATTTCTTGAGAATTCAGAATATGCTCAAGAAACTGCCTTTCACCTAAGGCAGGAAAAAAAGGAAAGTTATATTTACTGTTAGTTTGTTCAATACTTTCTTCTCCTTTCCAGAAATTTCACCATTACATAATAATCACAAAGGATAGTAAAAATCATTTCTTAAATTTTAAAATACAGATTTACTTCAGGTAAGACAAGTCACATAAACCCACTCTCACTAATCTGTTTTACTATGACTCTTTACATTAGCAAAGTCAGAAAACAGATAAATGTAACTGTGACAGCAATTAACTGAGTCACAGAGAAACATTCTATCCATAATGTCACAGAATTGTTCTTTTTCCTTTGTCCTGTTTCATTTCTTCCTGGACTCATGGAACAATAGCAATATGTGA
The DNA here is from genome assembly GCF_001431845.1 of Calidris pugnax. NCBI lineage: Eukaryota > Metazoa > Chordata > Aves > Charadriiformes > Scolopacidae > Calidris > Calidris pugnax. The sequence continues at coordinate 278,943 of NW_015091240.1, forward strand.
GAGATTTGTAAAAAAAAAAAGAGGAGACAGAAGCAGCAGTCTGAGAAAGATCTGATGAAAACACAAACAGGCCCATCACAGGCTGCGATAGAGTACAATGGCTGGATCTTATAAAGGTTCTTCCTTGATCTGAGGATCCTCAAGCAAGCCTAAACACAACCAGCTAAAAAAAAAAAGACGCTTTTATTTTTTGATGACATCTTCAAAACTCAGTTTCATGCCACTAAACTGATCAAAGCAGCAAAAGAAAATTATTCCCTTTGCTTTACAAACGCTATTTTCATTATGATGGCATAGGGACTCTATGAATACATGTTTTAATGAAAAAAATGAATAAATCAGTTCAACCAATGATAATGACTAAGTTATTGAGCAGATAGGAGGTTTTTCATTAATCTATATAATCTTCCTTAAACCTGACAACAAACAGTCATTCGAATTTCATCTAAGAAAACACTTCAGGCAGCAATCATGTTAAAACACTGTAGATTAGATTAGTACTGCCATTCAGTCATTAGTTATTGTTAACAATAAGTGACTTATCCACAAAATTAACCCTTCCCAGAAATACTTTCAAATATTTTGACTATATGTATTTAAGTGCCAGCAACCCAACAGCTCAGATTAGGTGAAGACCACACAAAGTAAACCTCAGGACATACTATTCATGCCAGGAATGTCAAGTGTCTTACAGTACCTTTGCACATGGATTTGGGAATATTTTCCTTTTCTGTTACAGAGTTTTCTTTCTTTGAGATGTTCACATTTTTTGATACAGGTTCTGGAGCACATCTCCGAGGAACCGGTGTCTTTAGAGGAGATTTTTGTGTACAAGTGCCATGACTTTGAAATTGGCTTGAATACACTTCAGGGAAAAAGAAAATTAAAGTTATTTAAATGATAACAATTTTCTTCATAGGAAAACAAATCTAGGAAAAAAATTCTCAGTAAGATTATTTTAGGTTAAGTCGAGGCCTCTCTTGGTGCAGATGAAGTACTTTGTAAATACCAAATTCTCACTTTAATTTAAAACGGAACATTTTCAGAGTAAGTGGTATATATTATAGAATCATAGAATCATTCAGGTTGGAAAAGACCCTTGGGATCATCGAGTCCAACCATTATATACTATACTAGGCAACAAAACCAATTATACAGAAGAAATATTTACTACTTATTACTGGTGGGGTCTACAATTCAATATTAATGGAAACAAAATTAATGCAAAACTAACACCAGAAGACATTAAGAATTCAACTTCACCTTGGGCAGGTGGACCACTGGCAGGAAATAAACCCCCCTGACTTGAAGACACTCCGCTAGTAAGAAATGGCTGTTCTGGCTTCCCAGACTGTTTTGTCATGAGACTGGAGGAAGGCAGGTGAATTTGCTGTAAGCCACTGGTGTTGACTGCAAAGCTAATGAGATGAGACTAACAGACAAAATTACAAGTTATGCGTTAAGTTTCCCCAAGTAAATATCTAAGCATGAATACTTGCCATGTAATCACAGCAAACACATTTTGACATGCTATTTGAGAGAAGTCATTTATAACAACCTTGGAACACAGATGTGCTTGGATATTATTCTGTCTTTCAAAAAAGCATGGAGGAGTATATAAAGAAATAATTTATAACTGTTCTTTGTTTTGTTTGACTGACTGTTATTAAATTAAAAGTTTCTTCAATTACTAACCTCTAAACAAATTTAGTGGGAACAAGAACATTTCACAATTTTTGCATTTACTTTCCACAGACACAAAAAATACGGGGGGAAGAGGAGCAGACACCTGGGACAGAACCAGAAATATAATTTTTCCCCAAAAGCTCTAAGGTCACGTGCTGGCCGCTGGACCTTTCTTTCTAATCCTAAAATATAATCAGAAGTATTATAACATTAACACTGAGATACAGAAGAAACGATTAAGCTGAAGCATCTGCATTGTTAGACACCTGCATATTCATTTGTTGCTCCTGTAACTTTTCCAAATGTTGAATCCGTTGCACCATGAAAGTATTCATTTGTTTTGCAAGCTCATTGACTCCTTCATGATAGCAGGGCTTCTCAGGCTGAGTCTTAGTATTTATTTGCTGTTCAGCAAGACGCTGCAATTGTCTGTCTGTCTCCTGTAGTTTATGAAGTAATTCTGAAACTGAGTTAACTTTTGCTTCCAATTCATTTTGAACCTGGGAGAGAAGAAAGAAAAAAAAATAAAAGGAAAAAAGAGGTGCAAGCATGCTGCCTTTCATCACTTAAAGGGGGCTTATAACAAAGATGGGGACAAACTTTTTAACAGGAGCTGTTATGACAGGACAAGGGCTAAGGGATTTAAAATAAAAGAGGGTAGACTTAGACTAGATGGAAGTAAGAATTTTTTTACAATGAGGGTGTGAAATACTAGCACAGGCTGTCCAGAGAGGTGGTAGATGTCCCATCTCTGGAAACATTCAAGGTCAGGCTGGATGGGGCTCCGAGCAAGCTGATCTAGTCGAAGATGTCCCTGTTCATTGCAGGGAAGTCAGACTAGATGACCTTTAGAGGTCCCTTCCAACCCAAACCATTCTGTGATTCGATGAAGAGAACAAAACATCCTTCCCATCCATCATGGAATGATTTGCTTCCCAAAAGACACAAATAAAATCCTAGTTACCCCTCATGCCTGGTGGTTTAGCAATACTATGAATTACTCTAAAAGACAAATCAAATGGTCTCCATCCATTTGCTCATTTAGCCAAATCTGAGTTAGTTCTCTGATATATTGGTCAGCAAGTCTGAGATTATCAACACAGAGAAAACAGTATGCAGACACATTCAGTCCCTCTGGCTCAAATACCGACAGTTTCAGGCGCGCTTAAAACATCTACTATTTTAAATGGACAAAGAACTAGTATTACCACAAGCTTACTTGTATTAAAGTATTACCACTTAAAGTATTACCACTTACTTTAAGAAGCGGAGCGGTAGTAGCAATTGCAGCAGCAGTTGCTGCTGCAATGGTTGTTGCAGAATCAACTTCCCTGTGTGCTGACCTGGTCTCATAACCAATGCTTTTCTTTTTCTCTGTGGAGGCATTTCCTAAGAGCTGTACCTTCTCCTCCTTAAGTAGAGGACCATTTTGAGCTCTATAAAAATAAACAAGTGCCTGTAAATAGCATTGTTTCATCCCCTCCAAGCAGATGATTTCCCACACAGAGCACTGATATCACTAATTATATAAGTATTTCTCCTTGAAGCTCTTGACAGCTAAGAAACAATTTTATTCTATCTTTCAGCATGACACAAAGAATTTGTAACACAATCCTGAGAAATTTCAATATAAAAGGCATTTCCATGTGATGACTACAACCACAACAAAGAATATGCTTACAGGTTGTATTTTGCAAAGTTCAATGTACTACTAGCAAAGTCCAACTAAATTTCTGATCTTCAAGATTTCCAGCCTGTGGATAAACAGCATGTGTCCTTATCTGTCTTCAAAAATATTTCATGGTTTTGATACGAAATGAATTATCTATCAGAGCAGATCTTGCCTGACTCTTGTATCATGAAAACATTAATTCAAATGGTCTGAAGGCATTACCAAAAGTAGACAAAATAAACAAGATACTACAGTTAGCTCAGAATGACAAACTGAAAACACCTTCATAGTCAGAAAAAGAATACTAAGAGAGAACAATAAATAACACTTTTTCCTTACCAGCAGTGCATTTTGGCATAAACTGAAGAAGTAAGTATAGTAGTATATCTGTACAGAAACAGAACAGCTAAGACACGAACAATACCACATACTTACTTTTGCTTTAATACTGCTCTCAAAGCCTCTTTCTGGCCAGTAGCATATTGAGAAATAAAAACATCATCTGTGGGGAAGGACACAAAATATACTCGGTCGAATTACCTGACAAAATATCTATTTTAGAGGTAGACACAAAGCATTATTTCAACAACATGTACAATATTGATGTGAACAATATTGCAGAAACCACATTATCTACTGCAATAAAAAATTGTTTCCCTTCACTTAAATCATGATGAGAGTAAGACTCAGCTTTGTTTAACACAATTTTATACAGTATTGAATGTTGGTATCAACAAAATCTATTTTGGTATGCTATGAAAATGACAATACCTTACTTCCATAAAATTTGGGGGAAAATGCCATATAAATGGTAATTTGAGCTCAGACAATCTATTCAATAAAACCCTGCAAATTCAAACTTGAAAAAATTTTAAGTAAAAAAAAACAGAACTGCAATATGAATATTTTCCAGCAGTCATCATAAATTACAAAAAATTTTCTTAATAGCTTTAAATTATGCTAAAAGGACTGCAGGCTCTCCATCTACTGTTTGCTGGGCAGATGTGGCAGGTTTGGTGTTTCTCTACTGCTAATTACACACAGTTAGTACACACAGACTGACAAGCCAGCTATCTGCTGCCTCTATAAGCATCAAAGAGGAAACTAAAGTATTGGGTTTTGGCCTTATGTGGGGGTGCAGATTTGCGCTTCTTTCCTCTACACAGCCACAGATATCCAAGAAACTTGCAGAAGTGTATTTTCTTTAAAAACCCTTCACTTCCCCAAATCTGACTGAAACTTACTGGGAGATTCAGCAGGAAAAGGCACTGACAATGTGATTTCTTAGATTCTTAAGAATTAAACATATACTTTCATGGTGAAGGCTGCTTGCAGAAAAATATGCATTTGCAGTACAATTACAACAGGAAAACACATCCAAAAAAAGGTGTGTGCCCCCCAAATTTTCCATTTAGAGACATGAATAGTTCAATTGGCAAAAGGATCTCAACATTCTCATGCAGTAGAAGTTCCTCTCAGCTAAGCACAAGAGCTACATAAGCTAGCATAATGCCACCAAGACTGAAGTAAAATTTACAAAATTTTACTTATTAAAGAATGCAAATTACAATTATCATCTTTTTATCAAAGACACCTTTGAATATTTTCACTTAAAACTTCTTATATTGAAGAAAAACACCAAAGATAAAATTAAAGCTCCCTTTTTCTCTAATTAATAAGTTTTCTTACCAAAAAAGGGGCTGTAGCAGTGCATTGATGCATCTTACCTTTAAGTCTTCTGCTGTCCTCCAGTAGCAGTGAAAGATCTTCTTGTACTGCAGCTTCTCTAGGATAATCCTTCAGAACAAGAGCAGAAAAGCATACATCAAAGCCTCTGGTATCAGCAGCCAAAATTTTAGAAGCACATGGAATTGCTGAATACACAAATGTAAGCATCTCCACACACTAATGGAACAAAACAAAGCCTCTAACACAAAATCATCTGGCCTTTGTAGTCAAGAGTTCATATGACCTTTTAGGGACCAAAAAAAAAATAGAAACACAATTCAAATTAAAAGTGTTCTAAGTGCTGATTAAGTGTATTCTCCTCATTTATGGCCAAAGAAGTAGTATAAACTTAAACGTGTAGTTTTGCTACTAGTTGCCCATCTCAAACAATTCAGGACTGCCCATGCACACAGAATTAAGCACACATAACATTGTAGAACTGAAGGGATTGAGCTGAATTTTCTTTAAGAGCAACCCATGAATAATCAAAGTCTGTAAGGAGTCATAGAGGCAAGTTAGGAACGCAAAAATCTCTTATTTAACCTTATTTGATGTCTCATAATTTTGAGACTTTTGCTTAGCTCACTATGTCTACTTCGAGCCATAGAGAGACCAATTGAGAAAATTTAAAAACAAATCTTGGTATTAATTATGCAGCAGTACAGTAAACAAAGCTCCTCTAAACACTTCAGCATTAGTATCACGTTAGCAGCAACTCAAAGAGAGAAAGCAGCTGCACAGTTACTCTGTAGAAGCTGAGCTAAAGATTTGCTATGCTTTTACAGGAACTGCAACTTTTTGAGAAAAAACGCGCTTCTCTTAGTTCGGGATTGCAGGAAGCAACAGTAACTCTTCTTACCATTTGTGACAAAACCACGGGCTGGGCAGACTGTCCTACTGAAAGCCGATGTCCCGCGGGCTGCCCCGCGCCCAGCCCGGGAGGAGGCGGCGTTTCTCCTCTGCGGCCTCAGCTGTCTGGCGGGGAGGAGCCGCCTCGCCAACCCGCTGGACAACGAACGTCAAATTTTATTTTCATACGGTCACCAGCTCCTGCCGCAGCACCGATGGAGCTCCTTCCCGCGAACGCCGGTGGGGGGAACGAGCACGACACCCACCCCGAGCCCGGCCCGGGAGTCCTAGCTGATGCTGGAGCTGCCTTCCGCTTCCACGAGGCTTAGAAGGGAGCTCAAAGGCAGCGCCCCAGCAGAGCCCGGGCCCCACCGCCTGCCTCCACGCAGGGAAAGCAACCTGAAGGCGACGAGGAACGGTATCTCCCGCCTCCGCGACACGCCTGCCCGACACCGCCGCGCCGGAAGCGCCCGCTGCTATGGCAACAGCGGCGACCCGCACCCCCTCCCGCCCGCACGCCGTCACCGCCTTAAATAGCGTCCGGAGGGAAACCTGCTCCCGCGCCTCCCGCGCCTCCCGGCAGCGGTGCGGCGGCGGATGGGAGCGTTGCTTTCCGGTGGAGGAGAGCCCGCTTATTGGTGAGTCCGCGCCGGCTGATTCGGCAGGGCCTGCGGTTGGCCCGGCCTCCTCTTCGCTCTCCCGCGCGGTCCCGGTTGGCGGCGGTGTGGGTGAGTGCGCGCGCGAGTGGCGGCGCTTCTCCTGACGGGGCGGCTGCGGGAGGGAGGGAGGGAGCGAGCAGGCGGCCCTGCGGCGCCTCACGGTGGGCCCTGCGGCGGTGTGAGGTGCAGCGATGTGGGGCGCGGGCTGTGAGGGCGGCAGGCAGGGGTCAGCCGTCAGAAGCGGCCGTTACTGGGAGACGGGCGGCGGGACAGGAGGGACGGAAAAGGTCCCCTGGAAGAAGAAAAAAAAAAAGCTATCCCTTTGGAGGCATTTCTGCTGCCGGGGGCGGCTTGTCTTTTCCTCGGCCCGAGGGGAGGGGAGGCGGCGCAGTTGTGAACCGGCCTGGCGGGCGCTGGGCCTGCGGCCTTGGGGGTTGGCCTGGACAGTGTCTCCCTGGGTGGAGAAACTCAAGGTGCCCTTGAAAGCAGGGACTGAAGGATGTAGTAAAAAAACCCCAACCGACCCAAATAAACCTGAAGCTGAAACAAACAAACAAGATCAAGGTGAAATTGTTTTATTTCCAGCTTAGATTTTGATCTTACTGGGTCATAAGTATCAGCCACGCCTAATCTAACTTAAACAGTAGACAACATATTTGTCTTTCAGGGCAGACCCCGTTGCATGTGTTCAGTCTGTTCAAAGAGGCTGTTGGAGTGTTTCGATTCAGTCTTGCTGGGTTAACTCATTAGGAGACCTCTTCTACCATTGACCCATTTTCCTTCAGAGCAGGGTCTAGGCCCACACCCAGGAGATAGGACATACAGCGACCAGCGTGCAGTATACATCTTGTCATCCAGCCACCACCTGACCCGGTCCCTTTCTCATATCGCCATCAGCCTCCGAAGGCAGAGCACAGCGTGTGTGGAGCGAGAAGACCTGTGAGTAAGCACACTCCTGGCACCAGTCTGAGGGAGAGCGGCTGAGCCCGCGGGGGAGCGGGGAGAGCCAGGCTCTGCCTTCCTGGCACAGTGGGGCCAGCACTGCTGCCTTGCTGGGTTGGTATAGGATGGAAGGTTGGTTGCCCAGGCACACAGCACCCAGAGTTTAGTGTTAAATTGTCTCTTGTGCTGATCTTTACATGATTAGTTTAGCATCCTGCTGTTTCATAGGTATTTGGAGTTTGATTAGCTGCAGTAAAAGAGCTTTTTAAGTCAATGAGGGTTTTTTTTATCTGAGGACAATCAAGTTCTAGCCTAATAATGCCCAACTATAGAAAACCCCACTTTCTCTACAAGCCAAGGGTGCTTTATCTTGGCACATTTGACTTGGTATTTTTATTCTTCTCTGTCCCTTTTATGCACATGCAGAAACACTTGTATGGTGTTCTGTATGTACAATTAGAAGTGAAGTTTTAAAAAAAATTGCAGCCTTGTATAAATAGAGTAGATTGTACCTACACCTAATTCGAAGCAATACTAAGTGTAAGAGGATAGCACTGACAGTTGAAGCTTTAGTTTTCTGTGCTTGGAATAGGACATACGGGATAGGATTCTCTGTACTTTTTAACTCTGTTTAATAATCTACTTACACTGACTTTATAGAAACTGTCACTGATTTTTCTTGAAACAGGCTGAGAAATGAGAGAGTGGAGTTGCTATCCCTTTTCAATAGTTGTCCCAGATGATAGTCATGTCTGCCTCTCCTAAAAAAAATTAGGTTTACATTAACCTGAGTGATGTCTTGTTTCTTCAGAGCAACTGTATGCTGTAGGCTCTCCTTGAGAGTAACCTACGTGACTTATCTGCCTACGAAGAATTCTTGGTAGTGGGACTATATGTCTTAAATCCAAGAATCGTATGTGCTCTTCATCGCCAATCCTTTCATTTGCTTCCTGTGGAGTGATAAAGTGTAACGTTAAAAGGCAGATGTTATAATTACTCTGCTACTGGGAGGGGATGTAGGGAGAATGCAGGCTTGTGAGAGCTCCACTGTGGTATTTTTAGGTGCTTAGTTTTCTTTCTGTTGTAGAAACAATTATTAATATATTTTTGTTCTTGTTCAGAAGGCTTGCTTATCCTCTCCCTTCCCCCTGCTGGTTAAGCTTTCTAAAACATGCATGTCTTGCTCAAAACTTGGCAAAGCATAGTACAAGATTAATTATAAATAGCCTGTGCTAAAGGGCTAAATGAATTTATTTCACAAAGTGATTACTACTGCAGTGCTGATTTCTCTTCCGCAAGTTGATGTGAATTAGATCTTGTTGTTGTCCATGTGTAATGCCAGCTTGCGTTAGCATCTATGATAGGTCTTAGTCTTCCTTTTCTCTTAATTTATATATTATCTGGCTTTTAGTATTTGTCTAGGAAACCTGCAGGGATGCTTTCAAGACTGAACTTTTTTACCATGTTGGATTAGGAATGTGAGTCTTCCTTGAAGATACTTGCTTAAATTCTTGGATCTGTGGCTGTTCATTATTAACTTTTTCTTTGTCTGTTTCACATCCTTTAAGGCCATTCTCATTCTTCCGTATTTTCTTGCGTTTAATTCACTGTATCGAATGACATTTGCTCTAGTTTAAGTGTTTGGTGAGAATGCAGCTACGTAAAAACCAGGCATCTGCTTCTCTGATGGAAGCTCACTCATGTTGCATCTATTCAGAGTGGCTACCATTCCTGCTTGCCTTTTTCCTTACTGTTTTACAGATGACATCTGAAGTCACTGAAACTGTAAGGCTAGAAAATGTTATTGCTTGCTTCTCCCCTGACTCCTGCTCTAGTTTTACTTTGTGAGTTTTGAAGCATTTATAAACTACCTTTTTTTTTTTTTTCCTAAATCACTTTAACTATTTGAAATGCTTAAAAAGTATTTAAAGAACAGCAGTTAGCAGATCGACCTGGGAAGGTTTCATACCTGGAATTATCTTGGATGTTCTTTTAACTGAATACATTTCATTTAGGTAACTTTTCATGTGGATTTCTTGAAAGCTTGCTAGCAAAGTTGCATTTAAACACACTTCAAGGACATATAAAATTCCATTCTGTTGTAGAATGTTGCAGTTCATATATATACTTTCTGTGTGAAACTTGACTTTTATCTTCAGAATAGGTGAGTGAATCACAGGCGGTGGAATATGGCTGGACAAATATCGGAATCGGAGCAGATCAAGCAGGTAAGGTGCTGTATTCATGAGTGGTGGCTTTGAAAATATTATATGTTACTTTATCACATTGAGTAAAAGGTGTAGGGCATGGAGAAGGACAAAGAGTTTAAGTTGCCTGCATTAAGACTAGCTCTGTAGCAACAAAAATTTAAACATTTGACCATTGACAGACACAGTGTAGTGTCTGATTTAAGTATTAGCAGCATTTGGTCCTGAAATTTTCTGACTTGTAGTGACTTGTTCTTTAATATTAGTGTCACCAGATGGCCCATGCAGCTGTGTGTAAGAAACTAACGTAGAATTTTTTTAATACTCATCCATTCAATTTTTATTCACAGTTCAAGGAATTTCTTGGAACATACAATAAACTTACAGAAAACTGCTTTCTGGATTGCATAAAGGATTTCACTAGTAGAGAGGTTAAACCAGAAGAGGTAGGTAAATGCCTTAATAACCCTTCGTAGAATTGTTGCGTAGCATTCAATTTTTAGAAGCAACTTTAAAAGTTTTGGTCTTTGAACTAGCTAAAAAAACTAGGAAGCAGTCTTTAGTGGAGTCTCGTGGATAGCTTCCAAGTGAGGAAGTGTGTTAGTGGAAGAAAGAGCTTGTCTGTAGTTATGCTGTTTCAAGTATGTCCAAAGGTTTTGACATCGTCTTCTTTTTAGTATGTACACACAGAGGGAATCTTCCTGATCTCACTGCGAGTATTAGCTGCGTGTTGCCATTCTGTGTATTTCATTCTCTGAGCTATGGTGCTGGTGGGTGGCATCTTTACGGACAGGGAGTTACTCACCTACAGCCTGCATCTCATTCTTTGAAGGTAGAGTCCTACTAAAATACTTGTTTACTTGCCCACATTCCCTGCATCATAGTGAATCACAGAAATGTAGGCCTCCAAAACTCTGGCTGTTATATCCACTTCTCTGCATTGCAGGGAGCTCCATCATAGTCATCTGTGAAAAAGATTAAGCTCTTGGTAAGATTAATTGTGTGGTTTTTGCCTCTCCTCTCCTGTTGAGAGGCTGTTTCAGAATCTCATAATTTTGTTAGTAAAAAATCTAATAACCTTCGCTTGACCCTGCTGGCATGGGGAAAAAAATCCCCAAATTTTTTGATCCCCAAAGATTATACTTTTTTCTTCTGCTACCTGAAGTGTCACAATAATTAATTTAAAAATAATGGTTCACGTAGGCTTTCATTAAAGACTGGGGATCCAAAACCAAAGAATGCTCATTGGAGGGGAATAAAACTTAAGATTATTTAGATATTAAAAAAATTGCTTAGATTCTGATTTGCCCTTTCTATTTTTTTTGCATCTGCGATCTGCAAAGGGGCCATGTCTGGCCATGCAGGAGCTATCTCTTAACAATAAAGGCTAGGAAGAAACTTCTTTTTATGGGAAGTTGGAAGTTTTGCCCATGATTATCAATTATGGGTTGTTTTTTTTTTTTTTTTGCAGAGCATCTGGCTCTTGCCTCTGCTCGGAACAGGACACTGGTCTAGATGGACCACTGGTCTGATCTGGTATGGAAATACCTATGGTCCTATTTAAGGTTGTAGTTTCTTATTAAACATGAATACCTCCATGTGTTTCCTTTGAGATTCTACATTTGAAAAAACAACTTCTGACCTCTTTCCATACAGCAAGTCTGCCCTGCAAGTCTAGTCTTCCCTGGGCACCAGATCACAAATACCACGCCCTCTGGGAGAAGTCACTTGGGCTAATTCCAGAATTTGCTTCCTAGTCAGACTTTCCAGCTTAACAGGTTTTGTTGTAGCTGATGCCAAGTCAAGAGGAGAGAGAAGGGTGGGTGGCGTGCATAGCTGCGTGATGTTTTTGTCTTGTTCATTTTCAGCCCCTCTGCTTTCCACATCCCTTTATACTGAGCAGAATCAAAGAAATTTGTGGTTTTCTAGTAATCATGCAAAGCGGTCATCTTTCTTTTCTATCTAAATTTGCTACCTTTTACAGTGATAACAAGGTTTAGAACCATAATACAGAATATCCAATTGGTAGAACTGTTGCTCAGAAATAATTTCATAACTCTTTCTCTACACTTAAAGAAAGAGCACGCATCCCCCACCCCCAAAATTTAAAAAATAATGCCATGGGTGGAATAGGCCCTGGTATTTCTTTCCCTGTCCAGCTGAATGATAGAACTGCAGAGGATACTTGGGTTGCTGTTGTGAAGGTTAACCAAGCAGGTACAAGAAGACTGATAGAGCAAATAGGAACAAGATCAAAGAAAGTTAGACTGAGCTAGTATACAGCAGACCATATTTGACTGTCAAAAATACTATGTCTTTGTAAAGAGAATTAATAAAAAGAAGACTCTAATTTAATAGATATAGTATTTATTGCAAAATGAAATGCTTTATATACTTTTAATTTCACAAGAGGTGCCCAAGGATGAAATGGTAAAATCTACTATATCTGAGATGTCTTTCATATGAGGATGAATATTAAAAGATGTTTCAGACATGTCTCAAAAACTGAATTTCATGTTTTCCACTGCATAGACAGGCTGTGCACAAGTAGGCCCTCATCTTGAGGCTTAACACAGAATATGAGATGTAATCACCTAATCATTTGTCCTTGTATATCATAATGTTTTGGGTCCTGTTTGAGGAAGTGTTTTAATTACTGTTTGAAACCTTCTGTTTCCCTCTTCTTCTAGATGACTTGCTCAGACCACTGCTTACAGAAGTATTTAAAAATGACACAAAGGATCTCCATGAGATTTCAGGAGTACCATATTCAGCAGAATGAAGCTCTGGCAGCCAAAGCAGGACTACTTGGCCAACCTCGTTAGACAAGAGCCCTCTGTTCAGAGTTTACAAGCAGTGCCACTGGGCAAGAATGCATTTTGGATTTTCTACTGTCGGGATGTATCCCCAGCAACTCAGAAAAGAGTTCTAGATGCTTTTCAGACAGTGGAAACCATGAAGGTTAAACAAGAAGTTAGTCATGGTGGACTGGCAATGGAGTGTGTTTCTGAGGTCCTTTTCACCCCACAATGTACAGTTTGTACCCTGGTACAAACTTTTCCAGGGCCCACAGACGGGTGTTTAAATTTCAGGGGTGGCGGGAGGGCTATACGTCCTTTCTGCTAGGACTGGTTCAGATGAAAAAAAGTGTAATGTGGGAAATACACTTCTATTTTATTTTTTTTTAAATCAAGTAAAATAAATGGAAACTCTACACTTGTGTGTATGTTCTTTCCAAAGATAATGTTTTTAGGACACTGCTTGAGAGCAGTGGTTTGTTTTCTGTGTGTTTGCTTCTCAGCTACTATAGAATTTTGTTCATTCATGGCTGCTTTAAGTTGCTGATAACAGAATTAGTGGCTTTGTTTCAGCAGCTGGAGATCTGTGAATATGTTATTTCTCTTAATTTGGGAAGAATTAAGGGAAGGGAATTGGGAAGGGTTGAGCCACCTTTGAAGAGCCTTGTGATCGTTCTGACTCTCCCAGGGTGCCCTATGGTGATTATTAGAGCACCAAGCCAAGGGTGGTTATAAATGGCAGACAGCTGCTGTAACTAATGAGTTCAGGTAGGCAGAGATGCTCTGCCAGCTTATCCCTAGGTTATGTTTACCTCCTACTTCACCAGGTGGTTTACAAGGGACATGAGTGTGTCATTAGCAGCACCTGTGCCCAGGGCAACTTCTATGCACTCCTTGTTTCCTCCAACCCCAGCTTGCTGGCCTGATGCAAGCATGATGCATTCCAAACACTGAGCTTGCTGGCAGTTTTCTCCTTTAATTGTGAAAATGCCAACAGAAAGTACAGGTACGCACAAAATGATGTCTTTCTTGCTGCTGGTTAAGAACAGAGAGAAGTCTGGGAAGCTAGCTGTTCTGATGGTGGGGGTTTGGTTTAGAAGAAACACCAGTCCTTTGAAGGGATCTTGATAATTGAAGTCTCAAAATAGATACAGTAATCTTGATATTCAGTTCCTTTTGTTACTGTATTTTATTAGTTAGAACTAAAGTAAGATGTGCCTGTTAGCTATCATTCTACTGTACTAACAATCTGACTGTAGGATTTCAAGTAATGAATACTGAAACAAAGCAATTTCGTGTCAGCTGCCAGGTTCTGTTGTTGGGTAGAAAGGCAACAATAAGGAAGAGAAATGGCAGGAAGCCTGCCCACATGCTTTTGTGTTATTACCTTCTCTGCTGGAAATAGAAAGCAACAGCAGTTTGAAAGAATGATTTCCTGCCTGTTTTTTTCCTTTCCTATTCAAGGTCTCAGCGATCCAGGCTGGGTGTTGCTGGGCCCTGTCTGCAGCACCGTACACCTGCACGTGCACTGGACGTCGCTCTGCTTGCTCCTGTCGAAAGCTGCCCCAGCTCCTCACAGAAATCTGTTCACGTGCTTCTCGCAGGTGGAAGAAGAAACAAGTATGTTCTTATAGTCTCATTTACATGTGTTTTGTACTGGGCCTATCAGAGCTTTCTCCTTACACAGCCCATGCCTGCTTTGGAGATGGAAAAGAGCTACCTCTAAAATAGTAAAGGCTAAAAGAAAGCCCAAATGAGGCAGCAAGTCTCCAATGACCTGGTTTTTTTCAAAGGAATAGCAGGCTAATAATTTCTAGAGTGTTTGCTACAATTAGGCCACGTTGTGGCTAATTGGAAATAATATATCCATAATGAAGATTTAAGGATTTCTTTGAAGCTGTCTTTTTGTTAAACATTTGAAAGTAAGGCATGATTGAAATGATCCCGTTTTCCATTGTACCTTAGTGTGCAAAATGAATGTGAGTGTGTAAAATGACTGACGAGTTTAAGTGAAAGGGCTGGAGGATCTTCATGTCTTCTGGGCAAAGCTCCTTGGGGCTGAAGTCGGGGGGGAGGGGAAGACGAGGCTAATACGTGTTTTTCCTCATGTTTCAGTGTTTGTGGGTAGGAAGATGTTTAAATATTTGTTAAAACAGATTTACTGTACAAAAGGCTAAGCAAGTGTTAGAGGGACTTAGTTAATAAATGACGCCACTTTCGGGTTTCCCCAGTTTCCTTTTACTGCAGTTTTAAAGCTGCCTTAGCCCCCTGTTACCCAGGGAAAGCATGAGTTCTTAAAAATCTAATGAGATGTCACATCCCTCTGCCTCCCCCGTCATCTCAGGGGGAATGAGAAGTGTCACGGGAAGTACAGGTGTGGAGCTGGCAGCTGCTGCCCTGCTCGGGAGCCGGCCAGACAGAGTCTCTTACTCCTGCAGGCGCCATGTGCTTACAGCCCCTGGTTTGTCCGGGATGTGCCTGTTAATCGTGACTATTTCAAAGCCAACCAGAGTGGAAAATAAGTTGCAATGCTAATCCACAAACATGACAATAAGGACAGAGACACTGGGCCTGCTCTTCTGGATGAGCAGTTTTGTCCTACTTCTATTTCACTCAAAAAATAGTGCAATCTTTCCAAATCTTTCAATCCAGGTGACTGATTGAAGAAATAGGAAACAAATATATTTTAGCTTGGGAATAAAATGCATCCATGTCACTTAAAGCATCCAGGTGGTACAAAAAGCAACAGTGAAAACTCTTGAGAAGTCCAGCTTGCTTTGCTGAGCGTTGGCTTCCCTTCTCTTCCCTGCTGCGTTAGCACCATGGCTGCCCCAAATCACATTGCTTAGAAAATATCACCCTGTGAGATTTTGTGAATAGGACTCAGGGTTGGGAACGATTCATGACCAAGTGTTTCAGTGTCTCTCTCACGTTTCAGCCCAAGTGTTGCAGTTGGTCTTTCCTCCTTGGATCAAGGTCTCCCAATGCTCAATTCTCAAAAACATGTAATTGCAAACGCAAGAATTGGTGTTTGTACAGTGTCTGGCTGGGTCTCCACTCTGAAGGCTGGGAATGGCTACAAAGGCAGCCTTTTCCCTCCCAGCAGAGCATTCTGACCTCCATGATATAAACTTAATCTGGACTGTTCTCCATCCCTTACTCTTGAATAGCTTCAAGCTTGCACGGCATAATGAAACACACAGCCAAACTCAGAACACAAATGAGAATACAGTGTAGTCTCTGGATCCTAATGGAAAGGCAAGGGTATTTAAGATAAGGTGTGTGGAGAGCAGGTGAATTGCCTTGATCAGCTTCCGTGCAGGATTTATCATTGGGCCATGACTAGTCACAAAATCCACCGCTCAACTTCATTAAAACAAGCACATATTCTGACTAATAACACTGTAACACAAAAAAACCTGAATTTACATACTGCTCTAAAGCAATAGGTAAGACTAATAAATGCTTGTGGAATTTGGGGAACTCACAGGTTTCCAAAGCAAACAAAAGCTTCCCAATAAATACCAGCTACTTAGTGGAAACTAATAAAGGTGACTAATTTTAAACTGTGCCAGAGACCTCTTAAAAAATCATCCTGTTTGGTGGAGGGCAATAGGTTGGTAAATAGTGTGAGCTAATTATAAAATGTCCTTTTCCTAAACCCTGGAATTATAGTGAGTCAGTGTCTGGCAACATCCCCATTGGTTCCACTATTTTATTATGTTCTTTACAATCTCCAGAGATAGTCTTTATCCTGCACATTATAGAAAATAATAAAATCCCAAGCACAGAGAAGTAAAAATAACCAGTATTTTAGTGCAAAATACCCACAAAATGCAAGGGCCCAGTGAAGTAAACACTTCAACATGCTTTTTGTTAAGACACTCATCTTTTGGTTTAGCTGTCTTTCAAATTAAAGGTCTTTGCTGCTTCCTGTGAAGGTCACATACTTTTATACTTCACAAAGATATTGTAAATCTGTTTAACCTCTGTTGAAATAATAGCTTGTTATTACTGTTCCAACATCTTTGCTTCTCCTGCCTGATCCATTAAAACTGATTTAAGGAAAGTTTCTCAAACAACAATCTGCTGGAGGAGCCAGAAACAAGTAGAGATTTAACTGAGTATGGCCAGACTTACATATTAGAGAGTAAATAAAAACTCATTCGTATACATAGAAAGAAAATGAAAACAAACAAGTAGGGAAAAGAACCTTTTCTTACCTTATGTCCTGGCATGCAAATGTTTCAAGTTTTTTTCCAACTTTCAGATAATGCTAATACAAAAATAATAAATCTGCCAGAAATCTGACAGTTCTTTGTATCAATTGCAGAAGGTGGGAGGAAAGTCTCAATTCTCTTACAGCCCTTTTTAACAGTTCTAACATTGTTTGGTCCCATAATCTTAATTATATATATTTTTTTTTTACCTCCTAAGCTAGAAATAATATATGTCATTTTGAGAAAAACTGTAAAGATTAGAAGGCAGAAGAAAAACATGAAGACTGCCAAGAGGGGGCTTTATTTTTGCTTGCTCTTGCAAACATGATACCTAATTCAGTATAATTACTGTGTCCTCTACAGAAAAAATTCCATTCAAGGCAGTGGAAGACAATTTGGAATTTATTTTATGCCAACAAAGTAGAAATAAGGGGATTATAGTGAAGTTAGAAATGAAAGACCTGTTAGGGTTTCTTGTTGATTTCACCTTTAGTACAGGATAGTCCCATCTTATATAGTTAATCTTCTTTTCCCTACAGTATTTTTAAAAATCATAACAAACTACTTTAAACATCCCCTGAATAATGTGGCTGACTGATACGCTTCCTGCCAGAAAGATAAAACTGGGAAATCAGTAACGTGCTGGAGGCTTTCCCAGTGGCTTGGCAGAAAGTCACCCACCTTTTCTTGCAGGTTGAGTTTTCTGCCAGAGCAGGGCTGCAGCTGTTACTGTGGAGCAGGGGGGGACCTGTCTGTGTGAGGACTCCTAGTGCAAGGTAAGCAGGGGGAGAGAGGGAGTAAAGAAGCGAGTTCTCTAGCAACCACCCCTTCGAATGGGTTTCCATGTCTCATGGAACCGTACCTTCAGTCTTCCAGGCACTATTTTAAACATTGCTAAGAGATAAGGAGCAGCAGGCAGCGTACAGCCTGCTAACACCTCTCCTGATGCACAGGCAGTTAAGAGCTCATTCATCCTCCGTGCACGCGCAGCCTGTGTATGTGCCTGTTTAAGATCTCAGTTTGTAGTGAGGGGTTAGGTATCTGCGTAAGATATCATTAATCCTATTCTTTCACCAATTTTAAAATTTACTTCTGCAAATATTAAACATGGAAGGTAATCTGAGAAAATGTGACCCATGTTATTTCCTTTTAAATGAGTATTCCTTTTTATTCATAGCTATTATAAGATCAACAGTAAAAGTTAGCTCTGAAAAAAGTCTTTACAACAATTTATGGAGATAAATTTTCCTATTTAGGTAAGTCCAGACATTTACAAGAACAATCACTTAAATAAAAATAGAATATAAAGCCTATGTTTAAAACATGGCCTTTATTAATGCTGTCTAGTGAGCTCTATATTTATCTTACATTGAAATAGTTCTGCTTTGCTTAAGAAAAGACAGAAAAAGTGCATTTACAAGAGTACTTTTTCTTTAATTTTCTGTGAAAATAGAAGGAATTGGAATCACAAGTTGACAAATGTAAAATGAAATTTCAAGAAACATCAATTGTAGTAATGCTATGCCATCACTAGTGTTTCTTTCTCCCATGTGAACCAGAATATCCCGATATACAGTCTAGAGCATCTATGTTATTACTATACAGCACATTAAACACAGAAAAGGGAGTTAAGAACCCCTTTCAATGTACAAACATGAATAAAAAAATTGATAAAAAAAATCACTTTTATACATAATGTATATGCAAACTGTTTTAAATACATGGTTTTGGAAGAGTTATTTACAAACTGTATCTGTCTGTGGTACAATCCACAGACAAAGCATACACAGTTGCTTTACTTTATTGTTGCATCTCAACTTTGGGAGATAGAAATTCTTTCGGCAGTATAGCAAACATAGGAACTTGTGACAAAATATCTTAAGGGCAACCCAATAAATTTTGTTCCTCAAAACAACGTAAGTACTAGGACTGCCAAAGTTTCCAAATAAAGTCATAGTTTGATCCAGATGCCCACTTACAGACCTGTGTTGTGGAGATGTAGACAGACCCATCTGAAATACAGGCGTGGCTACTGGATAAAACCTCCTTAAGAGCCGTAACTGTAAGTATGTTTTATCCAAAGAGTGAACTAACCTAGAGGGTTTTTTCCAATTTTATTAATATTTTAAAAAATACATAAAAATACAACATCCAATGTCTGAATAAATATATTTAACAAGTTGCAAGATACCTTATTTTACACAAAAATTTCAGCTTTAGAAATCCTGTTAAATAACTTCATTGTTGTTATATATTTCATTTTTTGTCTTTTTGTAACAAAATAAAAACTCTGAAATTACATAGAAAAAAGACAAAATATTTTTGTCAAGGGATAAGATAGTCCACTGAAAACCTATTCACAATTCCACTGTAAACATTAATAAACAGTAAAATATTTGCATAATTGTGTGCTCAAAAATCCTATAAAAAGTGGAAGACTTATTACAACTGTAGTTTTCAGTCAACTACACTTCCTTTCACAATTTATTTTGTCCCATTTACACCTTTATAACTGGGCACACTGCTGAACATGTACTTTGGCAGTTCTGTATCGCAAGTGCTTCCACAAAGAGGAACTACTCACCAAGAGTTACATAGAGCTTGGTGAAAGTGCAGCAGTTACTCAATTCTTTTTGATAATACTCTGATGTCTGCTTGGTTCACTTGCTTTTCTAAGATCTCCCTAGAACACCTGAATGCTTCATTGGACATAACTTTCCAAATTTGGTAAGTGCCCTTTCTCTGCATTAATAAAAACAAAACAAAAACGAACACAATCACAACCATGTCACATTGTGCCTACAAACCTTCAGTTACCAATAAGCTTAATTTCTCTGAATGGTAAATTAAGCAAAAGAAGAGGATAGGAGAGAACAGGTACAGTCCAGTAGTGGAAGTGTGTACAGAATATACTTGGCAATACCAAACCAGTCGAGTGCTTTCTGTGATTGAATTTCAGGGTTTATGTCCATGGCAGCAAGCTGCTGACAAGGCAGAGAAATGTGTATCACCTGCACTCTACAGCCAGCACGTTTTGTGGAGGAGAAGATGATGATGGACTCATTCCAGTATCCGATGAAGCAGACGACATGGATGCTCCTGTATGTGACACTGAATATACAGAAGAACAGATCAGCATCAGATCATCAAAGCGCACCTCAGAATGAAGGCTTCCTTGGTTACTAAGTTCTTTAAAAGACCACAAAACCAATACAGATTTTTTTCAGTTGCTTTCATTGCTACATTCACATAAACTGGATGAGTAACCTTAGCCCTTCTGCATCACAGACCAATCTTTTCAGATTAATCAGATGAGTCATTACATTAATCAAGAACTCAGATCAAGCTTGCACTAGGAAGCCCAAGTTTCTAATACACAGTTATAAAACAGTGAAAACAGCATAGTGAATACAACCTAGTAAAACAACAGTTCTGTTAGGTTCAAGTTCTGAAAAGCCACAAATATTCTAAATATATATACACACAAACACAATAAACAGACATTAATACTTTCTTTTTCAAAAATACTGCCAATTAAGTTGCTTTGAGCAATGTATTTTTAAGGAAATTAACTTCTCAGGGGAAGCATAAAACAAATCTGAAATTTACCTTCTCTGTCTTTCTTTTTCAATCGTTTTCTTCTCCTGTCTATGGTTGCTACTTCTGACTTCAAGGACATGTAGTATTTTCGTATTTCCTGTAGTTTCTCTTGCAAGAAGGAGATCCTTTCAGTGCTGCTCATATTGTCTAGTTCATCTTAAAAGTGGGAAATAAGAAAAAATAGCTTCATCAAGGTGATTTTAAACAAATGAACACAAATCTTAAGAGTATACAAGATGCAGCATGAACAATAACACGGTTCCATAGCTGTGCCATAAAAGGCCTATACCTAATTTAGAATCCCCAAATTTGCAAGTTTTTCTACCAGAACAAATTTTCTTGTAAATTCCCTCTAACCAAGTCACTTAAAGAATTCTTACTGAGCTGAAAACTCCATTTGTATAGTCTAGGTGAAACATTCTGGTGGTGATGTTTCTCTCTGTGTTTATCCTTCTCTCCATCTTTGATGTGAGGTGAGATCACTCTTGCAGGTGATCGAGAAATCTTCTGTTGTTTGGATGCATTTATGTGTTTGACAGGAGTACATTTACTTGAACTGTCCAGGACAGGAAGGTCTTCGCTGTCACTACTTTGTCCTGCAGTAAGAGAAAATGCATTTGGACTTTAAAAGAAAACACCACAAAACCAAACCCCTCAACATTTTTAAAATTGCAGTTTGTAGTCAGAAAAAAAAAATTAAAGAAAAAAATGCTCCTTCCTGTTCAGAAGATCCCAAAATGC
This sequence comes from Calidris pugnax, assembly GCF_001431845.1. Classification (NCBI taxonomy): domain Eukaryota; kingdom Metazoa; phylum Chordata; class Aves; order Charadriiformes; family Scolopacidae; genus Calidris; species Calidris pugnax. The sequence goes on from NW_015091240.1 coordinate 300,045, forward strand.
GTACAAGATACAACATGCACTGAACTCTCAAGCGTACTGATCGTTAATGCAGAAGTCAAGTTTTCAACTAAGCCTTTAGTTAAAAAGCAATACTCTTTTTTTTTTTTTTTTTTACAGAAGGAGTAAAGAAGCTAATTAAAATAAGAAAAGATATTCTTGTCAGTTCTCTAATAAAGGCACATATTTTGGGGTTCTAATATAAAGATGACACTAAAGTCTCTTTCTTAAAGATTAATAAAATGAAAACTGAATGAATACAGGTGGGTAGCACATGATTCTGTACATTTACCAAATTGCTTTACACATTGAAAGGAACAGTTCTGAAACATGACTGAAAGTGTAAAAGCTTTAACATGTTATAGAAAATGTTAAGCTGATATATGCAAATATTTTAGACTCCCACAATAATTACCAAGTTTTACACAGGCATGTTAAGTATGGCTGAATATTGTATGTCAGATAATTAATATTTTAGTTTGGTATTTAAAAATTGTAACATTATTGCTACAGGGCCTAATTGTATTGACTCATTCAATACAACGATTACCAAAAATAAGCTACAGAAACACAATAATCCATACTTCTATAGCAAGTTAAAAATTAGTCACATACTTGAGATAAAACCACACAAGATTGCTTTTTGCTGAACAGATCTTTTTTAGCATCAAAATTTTTTTATACTTCATAAATGCACTTTTTTTCACCAATCAGAAACACCAAGACTCTGAAGGAGATGTTTCTATCCAGAACAAATTTCCCTCTCCCAAATGAATACCCAACCGAATACATAAAAATCAGCATAATAGTAAATATTTAGTCATTTCTAATATACACAGTTATTAAAAAGTTTTTCCTAACGAAGTAACTAAAAATAGCCAAGAAATTTCCCAGTAACACTGCTACCATGTAACTGGTTAAGTTCATGGTGATTATTGGCTGTTAACTGGAGAGAATAATAATCAAGAACCCTGACAAGGAAGTCCCATCCAAAGAAACAACAGGTAACACCAAGCACAGGAGGCTCTTACACGTGCTCAGGTCATTTGCCCAGACAAACTCCCCCGGAGTGCAAGAAACAGATTGGTGGAATCAGGCTCTAACCTCCCTGAGAGAAAAGCTTATGATCGGAGCGCTGGAATGGAGGGATACAGACTCCACAGGAAGGACAGGCTCGGGAGATGAGGAGGGGGTGTTGTCCTCTATGTCAATGAACAGCTGGAGTGCATGGAGCTCCACCTGGAGATGGATGAAGAAGACCCAATGGAGAGCTTATGGGTCAAGATTAAAGGGAACACAGGGGCAGGTGATGAGGCCCTCTGTAGACAGAGAGGAACAGCACTACGTTCAGAGAGCCTGGTCCTCATGGGGGACTTGCATCACGCCGATATCTGTTGGAAGGACAACAGAGCTGGGCAAAAGAAATCCAGGAAGTTCCTAGAATGTGTCGATGACAATTTTCTTCTTCAAATGGTAGGGAACCCAACAAGGAAATGCCCAAGCAAGCTGGTTAGTATTCAAGGATCACCTCCTCCAGGCTCAGGAGCAGTGTATCCCAAGAGAGAAGTCAGGCAAAAAGCCAGGAGGCCTGCATGGATAACAAGAAGCTCCTGGACAAGCTCAAAAGCAAAAAAGAAGGCCTATAGAGGGTGGAAACAAGGATGGGTAGACTGGGATGAATGCAGAGAAACTGTTCAAGTGGCCAGGAACCAGCTTAGGCAAGCTAAAGCCCAGACAGAATTAAATCTGGCCAGGGATATCAAGGATAACAAAAAAAAAAAAAACTTTCTACAAGTATGTGAGGGATAAAGGCAAGACGTGGGCCCCCTCTGGAAGGAAACACGAGACCTGGTCACCCAGGATCTGGAGAAGGCTGAGGTACTGAAGGACTTTTTTGTCTTGGTCTTCACCAGCAAGGGCTCTATCCACACTGCCCAAGTTGCAGAAAGCAAAAACAGGGACTATGAGAAGGAAGAACCACCCACTGTAGGAGATGATCAGGCTCCAGACAATCTAAGGAACCTGAGGGTGCATAAATCCATGCGACCTGATGAAATCCATCCACAGGTCCTGAGGGAGCTGGCAGATGAAGTTGCTAAGCTGCTTTCCATTGTATTTGAGAAGTCATGGCAGTCTGGTGAAGTTCCCGCTGACAGGAAAAGGGGAAATGTAACCCCCATTTTCAAAAAAGGAAGAAAGGAAGACCCGGGGAAATCCAGGCCAGTCAGTCTCACCTCTGTGCCTGGCAAGATCATGGCGCAGACTCTTCTGGATTGTCTGCTTAGGCACTTGGAAATAAGGGAGGTGACTGCTGACAGCCAACATGGCTTCACCAAGGGCAAGTCATGCCAGACAAATTAGGTGGCCATCTACAATGGTGCTGTAGCATTGGGAGAGAAGGGCAGAGCGACTGACATCATTTACCTGGACTTATGTAAAGCATTTGAAACTGTCCCACATGACATCCTTGTCTCTAAATTGGAAAGCCATGGATTTGATGGATGGCCCACTCTGTGGATCAGGAACTGGCTGGATGGCCACACTCACAGCGTTGCGGTCAATGGCTCAGTGTTCAAGTAGAAACCCGTGACGAGTGGTGTTCCTCAGGGGTCAGTACTGGGACCAGTGCTGTTTAACATCTTTGTTGGAGACATGGACAGTGGGATTGAGTGCCCCCTCAGCAAGGTGACCAACGACACCAAGCTGTGTGGTGGACACACAGTGGGAGAGGGATGCCATGCAGAGGGACCAGGACAGGCTTGAGAGGTGGGCCTGTGCACACTTAATGAAGTGTTCAACCAGGGAATTCTTTATCAGAGAACATAGTGATAGGAAAGGTGTAATGGTTTTAAACTGAAAGAGGGGAGATTTAGATCAGATACTAGAAAGAAATTCTTTACTGTGAGGGTGGTGAGACACTGGAACAGGTTGCCCAGAGAAGCTGTGGCTGCCCCATCCCTGGAGGGGTTCAAGACCAGGCTGGATGGGGCTTTGAGTAACCTGGTCTGGTGGGAGGTGTCCCTGCTCAGGCCAGGGGGGTTGGAACTCGATGATCTTTATGGTCCCTTCCAACTCTAACCATTCTATGATTCTGTGTTCATAGGATAGTACAACCTTCACCCTCTCCCCCCCCCAGGAATGTACCTGTTCCATTCTTTTCATTTTTGGCTGCAGCACTTGCTCGCTTTGGAGTACGTTTTTGTTTTTTTGCCATTGTTCCACTATTGCTATCGCTGGGCCTTTTTTGACCTAAATGAGAAGGGAAAAAAAAACAACCTCTAATATTTCTGCTACTAACAAGCTTTTTTCAATAAGCAACAAAGGGATTTAAAAATAGAAGACAAAACAAACATGCAAATTTTAGCAAAGTAGACTTAAGATGGCTTCAGAAGTCATTACAGCACAGAATGACTTTTCACAGGAAGTGCTCACCTTTCTCTCCGGTCTCTCTCTCTGGCATGGCTATACTACAATTGCTTGATGTAGTACTGGCTTCAAATCCGTTAGCAGACTCACTTTCACAGAGACCTTCTTGAGACTCTTCTGCCACACTGTCGACTTCAATAGTCATGTCACTTTCACTCTTGATGCTGCGCGATTCGTCCTGACTAAGAGTAAGAGGCGAGGCCACTGAAAAGCTTGACTGGACAGTAGGGGGTAAGGCAGATGGATTTGAAGAATTAAGCTCTGGTTTTTCTGATATTGTGTCTTCATTACTGCTCTTCTCCTTTTCATCCAAGTCATCCAAATCTACTTCATGGCACAGCAACGTTTCAGGACCAATCTGAGGCATTGCATCATCCTCATCTTTTAAGGGAACATTCTCATTTTCTTCAGGTGGACGTTCAAAGTTCTCATTCCTCAGTTCTTGACCATGCTGAACCAATTCTGCCACCAGGGATGGCATTTCCTCATTTTCAGTTCTGTGGGATTCTTCAGCATTCAGCCCTCTACATTCCTCCGTTCCAGTACATTCATTGGTCCTCTCTTCAGATATTATATTTGGCACTTCCATTTCACTCTCTCGTCGATTTCTCTTCTCAGGTGATGCCTGTTCCAAAGTTTTCCTTTTCAAAAGCTTCTTGTCTTTTGTAGAAGGTTCTGTTTCACCTTCTGTAGTGCTTGAAATTTCTTTATGGTCCAATGAAGACACATCTAATCTTTCAGGTTCTGCAAGAGATTCATTTCCCACCTCTTCTTGGTTTCCTGGTGAAATCTTTGCATTCTCCAAAGAGGGATCTTTTGTCTTGCCCCTTCTCCCTTTTACTTTAGGTGATTTTTCAGCCTCTCTTTTGATTTCTTCTATTTGTTCTGTTTTACTTCCAAAAATCTCAACAATTTGTTCACTTTCTTCAACTTCCAGTCTCAGTGTTTCTAATGGCTGCACTTGAGTCCTGTCATTTTCTTTCAATGCATGAGGAATCTTTGGGTTTTCTTCATCTAGCTTCTCATTATGTAGTTTTCCACTTTTTTCCAGTTCTGAAGTTTCTGGAGGAAATTCTTCATTCAAATTCTTTTCAGTTGATTCATCTGCTTCACTGTCAGAGGAGCCAGAGTCTGCAAAAAAATTTTAAAAAAGAAGGAAACAGCACCCTAAATCATCAATTTCAGCACAATTTCTTTTCTCAACCACACAAAACCTGTTTCTCAGTAATCTATGGTATTAGGTTTACGATAAACAATGTCAAGCTTAAAAATTCTGCATTACTTGACACAGTTCTTGCTTTTTCTCAAAATGTTTATGAAACTACAATAGTAGTAGTACTTCTACTATTTCCCAAATAAGTCAATACAAACAAATTACATTTTATAGCAGTAAAAATACTTTTAAAGATCCCCATGATCTACCTAGGGATAATGCCTCCCCCACCTGACATCACAGCCTCCTCCCCTCCATGCACTCCCAAACATTAAAAAAAACCCAACTCTTCCACACACATTTCATTGCTAAACTACAGTAGGAATCACACACCGCATTCAGAGCAAGCGTTGTTACATTACCAGAAGATTATTCAGGGACCTGTACTAAAAGAAGACAATGATTTCACTTCAGTTCCTGTTCACATAGGCTTAGAAATACCAAAAACATTGCTGTCATTCGTATATAATGAACAACCCTGCTGGATGATGTAGTACTGAGGTCTTGGACTTAATTACCAGAATAAAGACTATCACTACAGCACTAGATTGGGTCTGTTCAAGTCTGGGATTGAAAGGCTCTGGCTAAAGAATACACAATGACTTGTAGTGTCATCTCCATGCCATAGCTCTACTAAGAGAAAACTGTGCTCTTCAACAGTGTCAGCTCAACTACTTCCTCAATAAAATGCAAAAGGAGAGAAAAAAAAATAGTAAAAAATATAAATCAAACCTCTTTTCAAAACAGTATTAATAAAACCCTCAAAAGTATGCACAAGAGTGAGATTCACTCTCTGTCTGATCTTCTATCAGGAACAATCCTGAGCCACCTTTTGTCTGCCTGGGAGGTGTTGCAAAAATCAGAATCAAAAGTATTAATTGGTATGAAGTAAAATCTGCACCAAAAAATTGTTTTGTTGCATTGCTTGTTCACTGAGTGGTTAAGTTGTGCAACAGACATCACCTACCCGGACTTATGCAAAGTGTTTGACACTGTCCCAATATGACATCCTTGTCTCTAAAATAGAAAGTCATGGATTTGATGGATGGCCCACTCTGTAGATCAGGAACTGGCTGGATGGCCGCACTCACAGCGTTGCGGTCAATGGCTCAGTGTTCAAGTAGAAACCAGTGACGAGTGGTGTTCCTCAGGGGTCAGTACTGGGACCAGTGCTGTTTAACATCTTTGTTGGAGACATGGACAGTGGGATTGAGTGCACCCTCAGCAAGGTTGCCAACGACACCAAGCTGTGTGGTCGACACACAGTGGGAAAGGGATGCCATGCAGAGGGACCAGGACAGGCTTGAGAGGTGGGCCTCTGCACACTTAATGAAGTGCTCAACCAGGCCAAGTGCAGGGTCCTGCACATGGGTCACAGCAATCCCAGGCACAAATACAGGTTGGGCGGAGAATGGCTGGAGAGCAGCCCTGAGGAGAAGGACTTGGGGGTGCTCGTGGATAAGCTCAACATGAGCCAGCAGCGCGCACTGGCAGCCCAGAAAGCCAACCCCATTCTGGGCTGCATCAAGAGAAGTGTGGCCAGCAGGTTGAGGGAGGTGATTCTACCCCTTTACTCTGTGCTCACGAGACCCCACCCAGAGTACTGTGTCCAACTCTGGAGTCCTCAGCATAGGAAGGACATGAACTGCTGAAACGGGTCCAGAGGAGGGTCACAAAAACAACCAGAGGTCTGGAGCACCTCTCCTGTGAGGACAGGCTGAGAGAGTTGGGGTTGTTCAGCCTGGAGAAGAGAAGGTTCCAGGGAGACCTAGCAGCCTTCCAGTACCCGAAGGGGGCTACAGAAAGGATGGGGAGGGACTCTGTATCAGAGAACATAGTGATAGGAAAGGCATAATGGTTTTAAACTGAAAGAGGGGAGATTTAGATCAGATACTAGAAAGAAATTCTTTACTGTGAGGGTGGTGAGACACTGGAACAGGTTGCCCAGAGAAGCTGTGGCTGCCCCATCCCTGGAGGGGTTCAAGGCCAGGCTGGATGGGGCTTTGAGTAACCTGGTCTGGTGGGAGGTGTCCCTGCTCAGGCCAGGGGGGTTGGAAATCGATGATCTTTATGGTCCCTTCCAACTCTAACCATTCTATGATTCTAAATAGGGCTTTAATGCTCCTGACAGCACTGTGTTCATTGAAGTTGTCCCATATTAACGCACTACATTACATCACTGTTTACATGACAGAACATGAGTGCACCAGATGTACCTTCTGTTCCATTTGGTAATGGTGAGGAATCTGACAAGTTGTTCCGTGCACTTCTGGCTCCTGATTTACCTTCGCTATTAGGCATTTTGGATAAACTGCAAGATGTGTTTGATGGAAGAGTAGATTTCAGAGGGGGTCGCCCACGCTTTGATTTTTGTTTCTCCTCATCCTTCTTCTCATCCTTTTCACTGTCATCTTTATTCTGAGGGGAAAGCAATGAATTTTTATTAACGTGTTTCACTGCTGATTGTCAAACCTCTTCTTCTTTTACTTTACACTTCTATTAAAAAAATAGACTGTCAACTGGATAACTATTTCGCTTTCTAAAGTAAGGAACAGTGATAGTTACTAAGTAAGTTAAGAAACTTATCGAAATAACCATTACTTTTGTTTTTTTCTTCTGTTTTCTCTTTGGTCCTCCTTTGTCTACAGGCCAGATAATCCGATCAGCTTTCACCCATTCATCATATCTAAAAGTAAATAATGACATACTGTTATCACTGCATATAAAGAAATTTTTTGCAATATGAGGATTAAAAGACTGAGTTACAGAGAATATTTATTAGGGAGAGGTAGGAAAGCAGAGCATATATTACAAACACATGCGGTATCTGGCATTAAAATGATGAATTACATTTCTAGCCCATAAAAGTAATTATGGGATAGGGGAACAGAGCTGCAGATTTCCCTGTAACTTGCTAGCAAAGCACTGTAACACAGGGCAGTGAGTCAGCTATAAAGTTTGTCAATTATTTCACATCATATACAAAAGACAGTTTTCACCACACCATACTTCAGTAGTAAAATATACTTTCCTTTTTTTTATTTAAAAAAAATGGAGAAGTTTTAAAATTATAGCAACAAACTGGATGAGATTCTGAAAAGCACAAATACACTACTAGTGCTCCTCAAAATCTCCTGAGTTATAAGGGAGAGACACAAGTAAGTATTGGGGAGATACCCACCTACACAGAAGTTTATGTTGCCACATAAAGAAATTTATTTAGTTTACTTAGAAATGTATGGATTTGGAACATCTCATATTATATACCAGAAGCATTCTATTTTTAAGAAAAGATCAATTTTGTGTTATTTTTGTCAACTTAATCACAACGCTTTTAAGAATAACAACAAAAAAAGCCATTTCTATAGCAGTATTGAATATAAGGCATGGCTGCCAAGAGAAGCATTTGATGAATGTTTTTCCTGTAGTTCTTTGCTGCTTACCCCTCTCCTACCTTGTCTAGATATAACAACCATTCTCCATAATCACAGTTAACTTTCAATACAAGAGCAAATTTTGTTGCCAAAATACCAGTGCTTGATATACCTCATTGTAGATGTCTTCACTATTACCAATGACTCCCTTAAATAAAAAAAAGTCTGACAGTGCTAGCACTAGCTGCCACAATAAATTACAGGGACACTCCTGTGAGAAGTCAGGATTGCTCACTTTAAGACAGACTGAAACTTGGAAACAGACAGTAGGTATATTCTGAGATTTCAATGCAACAGTGTCGTACCATGAACAAAATTACTGACATTGAGAAGTGTAAGGGAGTCAGATCACGTTGATAATTCAATTTGGAGCCAACTCAGTGATCATCTTTCTCTTTTTTTTTCTTAAAAACAAAAATTCTTTTGCAAATAATCATTTTAGAAAACAAATAAATGAAAGGCAATTTGTTATCCTCACCTTACATTCCAACCGTAGTAATGAACTAAATATAAAACTTCTCCATCATCAATTTCTGTGCTTTTAATACTAGCTTCATAAATTTTTTGAGTCTTTCCACGTCCATATTTTACTTTCACTTTGGTTCCAGTCAGGCAGGGTTCTGCATCCTCCTCATCCTCTTCACCTTCTGATTCTCCTTTGTTCTCAATTTCCTCCCTGCAGTAAAGTGTATTTAAAATACCCACTAATTATTGACAACCAAAGTTTTAACATTTAACCAGAGTAGCCAAGCTACTACAAAAGAAAAAAATTTCTCATTTTCTGCATCCTGCACTGTCTCTAGTTTGGATGCACCTTTTAATATCAAGAACAGGACTTAGAATAGGGTAAGTGCCAAAAATATCCAGAAAAATTACATTTTAAATGCAATTTATTAGATGTACAATACCTTAAAGCTTATTTTTTTAATGAACATTTTGATAATACAAAAAGAGGAATAAATTAACTTGGTTTCTGGCACCTAAATAAGATAGGAAGAACTAACCTCAGTTTTTAAAATAGACTTGATTTTGACACACTATTTAAAAAAAATACTTCTGTCTTCTACAGTTTGCTTAACAGGCTGTAGTTCACTAACAGCACAGAAGTTTCAATCACCATCATAGTGAACCTCTCATGGATACAAACACCATTCCATTGAAAAAAAAAAGTTGATTACATTGGTGTTTAACCAAGATTAAAAGTGTCTGCACAGCTCTTATTAGCTAGATCTACCTATTATCATAGCTATATCTAATATTTAAAGATTCTACTTAAACATATTTTCAAGAATTACAAATCCAACCTGTTTTCACCTATACTTCCCTCCCTATTTCAGGGTGAATTTAGCATAATGTAAAAGTTAAACTACAAAAATGTCACCAAAAAAGAAAATACTGAAGATTACTATGGGTTTGCTTTTAATGAAGTACATTTGGTAGCCTTCAGTGAAACATGAACTACTTGTTGTGACAAACAATTAAAATAAAGAGGACCAGCACCATCAGCACCACTTAAAGAAAACTGTTTAATGCCTTAGTCATCTGACATACCTCTGCAACCTGCTGCACACCCAACGCTGCACCTTCATTCAAGGCATTTCTGCACTACAAGATTCCCCCCCCGCGAACTGCCCAGCAACACTTTCTTTAAAATAATTGTGTTCTTCCCACTCCTCAAGGTTCTTTAGTGGAAAATATGCAATACCCTTATCAGGCTTTATTCACTATCAACTTGTGTCTGCACCACTTGGCCACCTGGACAAGAAAAACTAGGTAGAAAAGCCAGAAGGCAAGATACTGCCCTTCACCATAGCCAAACTTAGCTAAGAAGAAGTCTGCTGTGGTAATAAACTAGTCACCTGCTCACAACTTGTTTGTAACCGGGACTATAAATCTGATTCAACTTGTCAAGCTTAGTCTGGAACCTATTTTGCTCTCTGCCCTTCCCTGTCTCTCCATCCCCTCCTCTTCAACCTACCTCTAGGTTTCCTTCAAATTCCCTCTTTCTCCTTTACTTTATTAGGTGATCCCCTTCCTGCCTACAATACCCCAAGTAACAACAAAAAACAAGCAAGCTATAGAGGCTCATCAGCCATCACTAAGCACTTAAACAAAAGCACGGGAGAAGAGGAACTCTCTTTTCCATTTATATTTCAACTTCCCAGAACAACCATCCCAAACAGTTGCTAACGGATTCCGTACAGCACCTGGCTTAGTTATAGCCTAGTCTACTTGGTGTCTGTACGTCCCAGGGTGATAAAACACCAACACAATCTTGACAAGACCTTAAAGAAAATTAAAGTGAAAACCACTGTCTGGCATCTACCAGAAAAAGATGCTTTCATAAAGTACAGCAGACTCTAAAAGCCTGAAATAATTTTCCCCTTGCTGTCTGGCTAAGTGAATTATGTCCCTGATTTCCACATTTTAGTTGGTAAGATCTCCAACTCTGTGTATACTCCTGCTTGGAGCACAGCTCAATCATGACACAGACATACTCATAAGAAAGCAATTATAAGTTAATATTTACCTCTCCCTCTGCTTCTCTTCTTCTTCATCTGACTCTTTATCAGAATCCTCCTGTTTTTTAATTTTTTTCTCTTTTTGCTTTGGTGTACTTTTTCTCCCTAGTGGAGTTTCATTTTCTTTCTTTTCTGGATTCTCAGGTGTTTCCTCTATATCTTTGTTTTCTTTGTTATTGTCTTTTATTTTTTCTTGTGTTTTATCTTCTTCACTATCTTTTTTAGCAGGAGTTGCATCACGGGCAAGTCTCCTTCGTCCCTAGAACAGAAATAAGATCAGATTAATGACTATTGTCAATTGTTCTCTGTATAACCTCTCCAAACCTCAGCTAAAAGTGAAACATCCTATTCCTGTGCAGAAGAAAGACCAGAGAAAGACCAAAAAGCAAAATATTCTAAAATCTTAAGATAATAGCTAAAAGTCTTGTTATTGAGGAAAAAAGCAAAATAAAGTCATTCTGCTTGGTTTAGAATAAAGAGACTGAGCTTCTGATCAATGTCTGGAGGATTTCAGGACATTTGTTTGGACCTGTAAAGTCTGTTGTGCTGATAGAAATAGCCAAAATGCCTTTGCTCAAGTACAGCAACAGCATTAATTAAGGTGCTTGTACTGAAAGAAGGCATCTTCCTTTCAGCATCTTCAGTCCTGATAGCTACCTGTAGATTTCACAGAACAGAAATCTGTCATTTTAGAAAAACAGTACGTTTTGCATTTTTGAAAGGTATTTTGACTAGCCAGACAATTGCTGTCTGGAACTATCTGCAACTGGTTCTTGGGGAGCTAGTACAGGTTTATCATTTTACTATCAGAAGTGTCTTAATACAGTCATTGCTCATAGCATTGGAAGCTATCCAAAGATTACAACAAATTAACAACAAAGGTAATGTCATGCCTGGAAGTCCATTAAGGCTGATCCAGCTTGGAAAAACCACTTGCAGTTAGATCGAAATATAGTATGTAATACAAATCTAAACTTATGTTTACATTACGTCATCTATTAGTTTAAAGGTCCTATACTTCCTTGAAAAGCTGATTTGCAAGAAGTACTTCAACAGAATTACATTTTAGTTGAACAGAATCCTTTCAACTTCAAGAATTTAAAAAGCAGCGACTCCTTCAGTAATCATGGTTTGTCAAGGAACACAAAATGTCCTTTTACCAGAATTGACAGGAGCAGTCCAGTCTCATACACAAATACCATAAAAGCATTCTTATATTCTCCATCATGTTCAGTATCCACTAGCTGATCTTACCTATGGAACTAGTAATACTACCCTGTAAAATCGCAGTGTTTCTTTTATATAAAGAAAAGATACTGTGATAAAAATCAACTCAGAGAAACGGGTCTTCCTTTGATTCTTAAAGCTGCAGCAGTCCCTTGATAATCCTGCTTCTTGCCAGAAAGCTCCAGATGCCATGTGCCTACGGAAATTTTCCCCCACAACCAGGACTATCCTGCTGAGTTTCACTGTTCCGATGATACACAGCTCTCAGTAGCTCTCAAACCATCCCTGAACCAAAACATGTCTGACATACAACACAGCCTGAAAAAAACTCCATGGTTTAGAATATGAAGTAAGCAAAACTATTCTATTCACAGGTAAAACATAATTAACAGTTAACACCAATTCTGCATTCACACAACACTGTCCTGTGCTTGTACAAGTACACTAATTCAAACATACAGTCACTCCACAAGGGAAAACTCATTATGTAAACCGTTCACTATACAAAGGGGTTTTGTTAAGTACTAAATAGAAATCAATTCACACCACTTACCCTTGGGGATATTTCTTCCTTTTCACTTTCACTGCTGGAATAATTTTCTTCTGCTTCTTTTTTAACTTCTGTTGGGGGCATTTTTTGTTCCTCTTTTACACTTTCCTCCATTGGTTCCACGTGTTTCTGTATGTCTTCTACCACTTTCGGCTCATTGTGATGGATGGTCCTAAACTGAATGTTTGCAGAACGGCAGTACTCTTCAAAACCATAAAGATACCTACAGATACAAATAAAGTTTCATTCATATTTCATGTTTTATTTTCTATTTACTGAAGTGCATAAAAACACTTTTCCTGCTCACAGAAAAGCAAGAGGAACAGTAACTTCAGGAAAAAACCCCACACAAATCAACAAAAACCAATAAATAAACAAACAGAAGCCAGAGAAGATTTTGCAATAAAACAATGATGCACGTAAGTAAAATGGTGAGAAAGAATACACAGGTGCTTCCCACAAATTTAACTTCATCCCTGTCCAATTACAAAATCGTGACAGTAAAGCCTAAGAACACGTCCACTGCTTTGCAAACACACAGTGACAGCTAAGACCAGTCTAGTGTGAACGTGGGCATACAAACGAGTCACCACCTGGTAACAAACTGCCAAGCACCAGCTGCCTGTGTGCACGCTCTACTCCAGTTACAGGTGAGCGAACTATGATCATTCACCAAAGAATATATATGCAAGTTACAACATATTATACTCTGTCCATACAATATAATTATTTCCACTGTAACAGCAACCTAGTACATATTTATCAATTGCTCTTTTTATGATAAATACTGTTCTCTGTAAAATAAGTGCTCGGTTCAAATCCCAATAAAGATAATTTGAATATTTTCACGTTCATCAACATTAACATGAGTTGAGTCATTAGTCATCCCTATTCAATCAGCCAAACTTCCTTAGGTTGGAGTCAAGAGAATCTCGTTCGTCCCCGTTACTCAAAAAGCCCAATTGTTTCTTGTCAAAATTCCAGGAGAATAAATAAAAAAAATAATCTTTATTTAGAAAATGAGCTTGAAAGGTGTCATTTCTAAAAGGCTTCCATTTCTAAAGTTAAAACACAACCAAAAAGCAGGGGTCAGAATAAAAGGATTTATGGTTTGTTTTTTTTTTTAATTACAAGCAGTGATTTTACTACTTAATACTGTCACACCCACCATAGCAATGTACAAATTCATGCCCTAAAACCATTATTCTACAAATTCCACAAACATGATATTTAAATATGCAGTCTGAAACATGCCTATCTCTATCAACATTTTTCAGGAAGTTAAAGAGAGTGGAATAAAATTCTCCTCACTCCATGCAGCATCTGCAGACTGAGGACAGAGTCCATTCTTGTTAATCACCATAAATTGCAAAGCTGAGTTTTCCAAAGCTTTTTTATAAGTTTTATTGTTGTACTCTGAAACAGCATCATTGTTTGCTAAAAGTGAATGCTTCTTGATAAGAAAATGAGTGGAATTCTAATTATTAGAGCAACAGGAACTTATGCAGCCCTGAGCACTTTCCCCTTTACTCCAGCACTTCAGTCCTCAGCACTGGAAAATACTCAGAACTGCTCAGTAGCTGAAGAACTAAATTTTCATTAAACTATCAAAAACTGCTTGAATATTGTACATGCTAGTAAAAAAAAAAAAAAAAAAAAAAAATATTTTCACCATTATACAATGTGAGAACTTACTTTCTATAAGCAGTCTTTACATTATAGGAAGCAGCTGAGTTCAGAATAGGAATGCCAAGGTCCATATAAATTTGCTTCCATACAGCACCACTCTCAATCTTTGCGGAAAAAAAGAAAAAAAAGGAAGTTTTTTGGTTTTGTTAATGAAGAACATGAAGGAATAACATCTAACACAGCCACAAGCTACAACCTTCAAGAATAAATAGACATATTTAGTTCAGGAAACATCTGACACTTACACTGTCACACCCACCCTGCTGATATACCAGTCTAAAAAGTTTGAAGAGATTAAGGTCCTTGTAGCCCAGAACAGGTGGTTTATTGATAGGAGTACCTAAATAAAACAAAACCAGAAATAAAGAATTTACACACAGAACAGCAAACTGCTTCCATTCCTTTAGCACACATTTGATTACTAATATCCTTCTACATCTTAAAATCTGTATTGAATAGTTCAAAGATACGTCACAAGTCAGTAGTTTCCAAACACCAATTTAGGCTTTACCCTCTTTTGAATCATCACGTGTTTCTGGGGGGTTTATTAGCATAGCGGCAGTAATTGCTTATTAACTTAAGGCTTCTCAACCTCCTTTTCAGATTGTGCAATAACTCTCATCCAATTGGCTGCATCCCACTGTTCCTCTCTTGAGCAGGGGACAGCTAAAACTGCAGTGAGCTCTCCAAGAACACCTGATGAATGCTGGAATATAGCAATGTGCTAAGAGATTAACTCAAAACACAGGTCTGAAAGGAACGGGGGAGAAGCAGAAATGCTGGATTGAAGAGGCAAAACGTGAAAAAGCACAAAGCCCTGACAGGACACAAGCATTTGCAACAGTTTGCAAAAAGAAAGAACTCAGATGGGACGAGTGGCAATGGTATAAAGAACAATAATCAACTGCAAGAGGAGAAATCAAAAGTGACTTGGGGCAAGTGGCTGCGTACATAGACAGCATTCTTCCCAGCAAGGAAGAATATCAAACCTCTTCTCTGCTGCTTCTCTTCTTCCTTCCTCTTCATGCAATTGTATTTAGAATCATTAAAATAATTTTATAGGACTTTGGGAATATTGTCACAATTACACGAATCAAAACATTCATACCGAGAGAACAAAACGTAGAACAAACCTGGTGGGAACAGAAATCTTGCTATCAGAAGGGAAAACCCCCCAAAACCATAGACAGGCAGGGGGAAAGACCCAGTCCCCACAAAGTCCTGTACATCACTCAATCGACATACTACCTTAAAGAGTAATTTCTGGACTGAGTCTTCAAATTCAGTGCAGACATGCTTTCTTCTTCTGCCTCTACAAATCCCTGACATGATCCCTAATTGTTTTAAGTCTAAGTGTGCTTAAGAAAGGGAGTGAGGAAGGAGAAATACAGAAAAGAGGGAAGAATCAGGCTATTAGAAAAGAAAGAAAACTGTGGATTAGTCCAGCAGCATAGGGATTTCTTTTTCCCCAACAGAGCCTCTTATTCCCCAAGGCAGGTTATTCTCCAGAAACGTTGGTTATACACAGGAGGCCTCAAAATTATATCGGATGAACTCCAGTATATTTTGCTATAATGCAGGATCAATTTCTAAACCTTTGATAAGAACTGGTAATATTGCAAAGTCTTGGAACTGTTCTTGGAATTTACCACGCTTCTGTGGTCTAGAACACACCTTGCTAATAGGAATGCAGAGCCTCTTTTACAAAGGTAACTTGATTTCCTCCACCCCCCCAGTTTTAAAACCCAAGAGAAAAGAGGGAATATTCAGATACTACATGCACTTTACATTTTACTCTTAGCTCTAGTTATTTTAAATTCCAGTACATCAACATTTGCTGTACTATATGCTGCTACAGAAATATAATTCAGGTAAATTTTGTTAAGGAAAAAGAAAGGAAGAAAAAAAAGGCAGCAGTTGCACTTGTGATCTACCTCCACCAATGTTATTGCAGGATTAACACAATATTCAAACTGAAATAGCGAGTTCATGACTAAAATGAATAAACCAAATTTACTCAGAGATAAAACTCTTACCAGGCTTAAATGTATTTAACAGAGGGGAAAAAAAAAAAGAAAAAAAAAAAAGAGGGAGGGTGTCCAGCCAAGGAACAGTGTCCACTTTAGCGTCAGTCTCATCACAACTGCAAACGTGAACAGCTTATACAACAACAGTTCTCCCAAGTCAGTGGGTATATCCTGCTCTACATACATAGTGCATGCTTTTCCAATATACGTCTTATGCTAGGAGTTTAACTGTTTCAATTTATAACAGATTTTCCTAATTCTGTAAAGAAAAGCATTTAAAATGTGTTATTTTTCCTGTTCTAGCTACTGGACAAAGCAGAATCTTTAAGTTGTCTCTTCAGGTGAGTATCACTGCTACATCTGTATATTATTAAGAGAGTTCTGCAAGAAGACTTGAAGAGAGCACATCTCCCATTCTCTGCTGATTGAATTTCACCACCCATGAGTAACCTCCTCAGGTTCCAGCCTGAGATGAACAGCAGCAGAGGTCCCAGCAATGGCTGTCACAACAAGAAATCAACCAAGAGCTTATTTAACAGGGATTGTTAACATCACAAAGGTTTTGTGAAAGCAAAACAAAAAAAGAGCACCACAGGGAGGATTTCAGTTTCCTTGGCACATGGTGCTTCCAAGTACTGGAAGCAGACCTGCCCCATGTGAAAATGGGTAGAAGTGTATTCCCTTGCACCAGAGAGTAGCTGTTATCCTTTTTCACTGATGCGAGAATATGCTCATAACAATGCCCATACATTTTAAAGTAATTTTTAGAAGCCATTAAAAAAGTGGACTAGAGATTAAATAAAATTTAAAAAGAAAAAAAAAATTAAATTCAGTGTTACCTCTATCTTCCATAAACTTGTAAAGCTGTTGGAGGAAGTTGTCCCTCTCTTCAGGATCAAGCTCTTCCTCAGGCTGTGAAAACCAATGTGTAGTCATAATGAAAACATAAAATATGCAATGTAACAATTTATTTGTACAAAAGCCTAACAGCAAGAGCTAAAGCCAAGCCATTTCCCATCTGGCCATGCACCCATATAATGGTGAAATATGCAGAAAACAAAATTTACACAGGAGACCGAAGTGCGTACCTCAGGAGGAGGAAAAAAAAATATGCATATCAGAGAAACCCTCAATGCATGAAAAAAAAAACTTTGAGAATGGACCTTCAAAATGAAAACACTCATATACTTTCTGTATTGTTGTAATACAGAAAAGGTTTGTTACTTACAAGACTGAAGCAATTCTCAAGAACTCTAGGGGTTTTTGTTTGTTTGGGTTTGTGGGGTTTTATTTTTGTTTAACTAATTTTCCTTACCCCAATATAGCTAAAATTGCAGAACAATCGTTCTCCAACTGTTCCTGTTTTTGATACTGCAGAAAATGTTCATTTTGTGATTAAGCTCCAATGCTCGATTTCAGCTCATATTTGGAAACACTTTTAGAGTCACTTCCATAATTCCCGGAATACAGATTCCCATAATTTATTATTATTAATTCCTTAGTTTTATCTTTGCAACTTCAAGACTCAAAAAGATAAACACTTAGGAACTTTATAGTAGAAAGAAGGGGGTTTTTTTGTTCAGGTGGAAAGAAATGAAAATAAAGTAAATTTATTGGGGGGTGGGGGAGAGGAAATAATGTCTACATATCAACATATACTTCATAGAATTCTGAAATTCTAGCAGAGATAAATAAAATAAAATAAATAAAATAAGATAAAATAAAATAATCTTTTCCCTGCAATGCTTTACACATGCCCCTTTCTTCCTGCCAGCCTGGCAATCAACTATAGGGCTTGCTGGTAAGGCAATTTGCACAAGGAAGACTGCAGCTGTCTTGAAGAAAAGACGTACAGTACATGTCAAAAAAATCTTATTACATTATTAAAAATAACAGAAAAGTCACAAGCAGTTCCAGAAGGAAACCAGAACACAAATTTCTATTACAGTCATCTCTGCATTCTGTAAACTTTAATCTTCAATGCAGGAAGATAGGCAGTGAAATGTGAATGTATACACTACTGATTTGTTAACCAGAAAGCAATTTTCCCAGCATCAGAATGAATTTCAGCCCTGCCTCCTTCAGTGAATTCTGAGCTTCAAAGCCCAACAGGGTTCACCTACAATCAGGTAGAGACAATATTTGCTTCTTATCCTATTTTTTTCTTGGGAAATAATTGGAGGGAATTAAATGAATAATCACAACATTGTACAGCATCAGTTACCACTTGCTCGTACTGCATATTATAGGGATTATATAAAGAGAAACAGTTATCTGTAGAATTATTATGTTCTTCCAGGTTAACAAATGAATTATTGCTATAGAAACCACAGCTTTTTTTCTCTCCATCTAGATTGTGAACCAACTTCAAGATCGAGAAATTTCTATGATCTACTGTAATGTTTACAGATTAAAGGCAATGCAACTCAAACTAGGCAAGGTAAATAAATCTAAGTAACAGTAAACATTCAGAAATATTTCAGGATAGTTGAATTCAAATATTTTTTTATGTGTCAAACCAGAACTGTAGGTCAGAACAGCAGAAATATAGGTTAGAAATAGCACTCTTGCAGAGAGAATGTTAACAATTTCACTGATATCAAGTATTTTCAGCTGAAGAAAAGAAAAAGGAAAGATGAAAAGCTTTTACATGTTTACAGGACCAGGGCATAAAACCTGACTGCAATATTCATCCACCTATGAGAGACATGCTGAACCCTGTACCTACTTCTCTGTTGATGGTATAAGAGCTAGGTTGCCACCCCTTGACAAAGAGAGTCTGAAGCACGCCAGGTATGAATGCCAGGGCAGACATCAAATCCTTATGATAGGTGACTTGAATAAGACCTGAATAATTGTCACCAAGGAATAAATCACAGATCAGCTATTTCAAAGTCTTTTTTTTTGCTACTGGCCAAAATGAGAAAGACCAACCCTTCATGGATATGCTTATTGCAACATTAAGATACATGGATTTTTGTAAAAGGTCATTTTTCATCAAGATTTTCTGTTTGTAACTGGACATAGCGAATTTGCAAGGAGTGTCTACTGTTCTGAGTTAGAGCCGAGTTTTATTTTAAAAATATCAACCATCATCTAAGCTGCTGCATCAGCAAGCTTAAAAGCTGCACCCAAAGTGAAGAAAACACCTGAGAAATGTTGATGCCACAACCTGCCATCAACATCACTGGAGAGCTAAAATTCCCAGCAGGCACCAGGGCAACACTACTGCCCTCCAAACCTCACTTCTCTCCAGACACTTGTGCCCATTTTAGGCTGGGGATAAAGTAAGTTCACAGTAACAGTTCTTCAAAATCAGTTTTCTTAAGAAAGTTCTGTCTCTCCATTTTATTTTTTTCCTATACAGGTGTTGCAAAAAAGGGAGATTGTAGCCAAAGATAATTCCAAGTGAGAGGCAAAGCAATATGAAAATTTTAAGTGGCAGGAGTTCAAAATTGAGACCTCTGTTGTTCATCCAATACCCATAAATAAATGCAACACAAGAAAATGTTTTGATTATTTTTGTCTCAGGGTGAGAGGCTGAATTTCATTATAAAGAATCTCCAATATGCCCTTTTTTGCTTCTAATTAAAAAGCTGTAATTTCATGGGTTTGAGATTTTTTTCGTCCTTCTTTCTGATTAGCAGGTCACAGCAGTTTGAGAATATTGTAAACAGTAAAACATTGAAATCAACAATGAATACAGGATCTCTGTATAAGCCTGTATATGCCTTTCCCAACTCAATTTCTTATTGCCTTCCAAGTAATACCAGCAATTTTCAAGTATTTTGTAAAATTATTTTGAGAATAACAACCAGCAAATAAGCATAACATAAAACCCGCAGAAACTTGTAAAAAAACTAGTAACTGGCTTTACTTCATTTGGTTTCGAGCCACTTCATTCACCATGAGTTTTGACTCTGGTTTTAGCATGATTTGAAACAAGAATATAGCTCTGTTATCCTGACTCATTGTTTCCTCTAAAGAAAGATGTTAAAAGCTTCTGTGGATGATAGCCTGTAGACCTGAGTGGCAGCACAAGGATTAAATAGTTTATTTTACCAAACAAAGAATTAATCTCTACTTACCAGCATGTATACCATATACTAAATCAATACAGAGCTAAGGTACCAGGGGCAGATATTTCTTTGATGTTATTAATTGACTTACAATACTATAAGGTCTTCTGTGAAATAAATGCAAGCTAAGAGGAAGAACAATGTATACAGGATTTAGAGTTCAGAAGAGTACGCAATCAAGACAATTAATCTGCCAGAATTAGAGTTAACATAATTTTGTTGCTTTAGTATACTTAAATGTGTTTTTATCACTTGCACATTTGCTTTCTGATGCCAAGTTTGAACACTAATTAAGGAAATTTTAAAAACTGAACTGATCGCAACAAGTTAACAGCTTTATACCACGTGGAGATGAGACTGGTCTTAAAATGTTAATTTTTACCAATAAGAACCAGGAATTCAACCATCCTCAACAATGACTTACTCTAGAGCTGTACCTCAGTTTGCAACTTTTTTTGCTCCTCTTTGAGGAATATTCTGAGAATACCTGTTAGCATAAAATTGTGAGCAAGAAAGTCTTCGTAACGAACATTTCTGCACGGCATGATGTAGGCCATGCTTCACAGTAGTCAAAACTCCTACAAATACATGTATCATCAGAAGGATGATTAGCTAATCAATGTTTAGGTATTTTTTAAAGGCTATTCTGCATACTACACATCACAGCTGCTTATGGATTTTTTTTTACATATGTAAATAAGCCACTTATTTCTGGATACCATGCTTAACTTTGAAATTACTGTATTTCTGTAGTTAATTTTTAGAGTCAGCTTTTTCTTGTTATCTTAAAATACTCACAGGTTGCAACAGAAATGGATGAGTTGAGTCTCATTTTATGTAGTCTCGTAGAGAAAAGATTACGTGGGAAATAAGATCCACTTTGAAGCAAAATGTAAATATTTTAATAGATTACTACTGATTATTTGTAGGAATCTCAATCCTCCTAACACACATCCCTGGATTTCATATACACATCCTTCCTTTATGAATTTAGTGCTAATAAAATATATGGTGATGACTTATTACGGGAAATGAATTCCTTCCTTGTTTGCAGAATAGGTGCATTAGAAAAATGCTTCTGGTGCTTTCCCTGCTCAACTACATAAAGCAACTCTGACCAATGTTTCTTGATGCTATTGTGATGCAAGAACCCTAAAAACTTTAAATGAATGCAGACTATTAAAGGTACTACAGATACATCCTTCAGGTGACCATCAAAATGAAGACTGAGAAGAAATTCCTCTACACCTGAAGGTGATACAACTCTTTCTTCAATGAGGCATGGAGATCAGAGAGCTAGAATTTTTTTCAGGAGACTTTTTTTGCATGTTTGATTGCAGGGCTGAGGAGGAGGTGAGGGAGTTGGAGAGGGAGAGAGACAGGGGAAGTTAAAGAATAAGGAATTGCTCCTAAAGTGTTATAGAGAACGTGGAAGAATCTCTCAAAGATGGTGCTATAACCAATTCGACAGGTAAGATAGAAATCCCTTTTTCTAGCTCTTTATACTATCAAAAGATACAATTTGGAAACTTGCAAAATTCAAACTCTAAAGAACAAATTCCTTACTTTTATGCTGATCTTATGTGAGTCTATTAAGAACATATACTGAAAACGTAGTTTAAAAAGCTGCATGTTAAAATCTTGATTCTTTTGGAATCAGAACGGCCTACAGGGAGACCGAGGTGCAAAACCAAATGTTGCCTCCATGTACCCTAGTAAAATGGAGAGTATTTGACTATTTAGTCCTGAGAAACAAGTAAGTATTATTTCTTCCCTGACAGAACTTAAATACAAGCAAATACAACAGTATTTATAATCTAATTTCTAATAACAAAAATAATCAGATAATGTTCCAAAAATCTTTTATTTCTACGTGGTGATACTGGAGTTTCTCTTTCCTTTTAGTTGGATTGCATTCTTTGACTGCCACACGTACCCTCAAAACACCATTACTTCTCTTACTCTGACATGTTGATAACTGGGTAGGAACAAAAAGCAATATCCGGATTTTTATGTGGATTCAAACCAATTGTGTGGTTCTTTAAATTTTCATTTGATAAAGAATTTTTTTCCTGTAGTACCTCCTGATTTTTTCACTTCTTGTGACACAAGCAGCGCATGGTCTGTTATTCAAACCTCACATTGAGAATGAAAAGTAAATTGCACCATATATTGCAATTATTGCCAAAAATCCAACAATTTGAACATGCTGAGCAACTCAATGGAACACAATCCCTGTTAAAGTCAGTGATAAGCAATTTCCACATTTTCCTCCTT
Source organism: Calidris pugnax (assembly GCF_001431845.1). Lineage (NCBI taxonomy): Eukaryota > Metazoa > Chordata > Aves > Charadriiformes > Scolopacidae > Calidris > Calidris pugnax. Next base: position 322,486 of record NW_015091240.1, read on the forward strand.
CACAGTCAACTCTGGACCACGTATAAGTGAGGTACCACCAACGAGGAGGATTAGCATCTCACCACCACCATACTGGTTCCCACTTCTTAGCTTACAAAAGCCGTCGAAGAAGAACCATGTAAACCCTGGAAACCCTGTTGTACCAATCCTACCATACTCTTTAAGACATCATGAAAAGCAGCACAATTAGAGAGACATTCTCTGTCAAAACAAAGTTACAGACTTTAACCAAGCTACTGGAAAAATGGTAGGATCTATTATCACCAGCTACAGTAGGTCTCTCTGCTCCATTACCATCATAAAAGATCCTACTTCAGAAAATTAGGATCCTTCCTATACACAGAATTAGACTCCTCTGACTGACTTAACGCTCTCATTACATATTAAGTAGGTCTGTGTCCATTTGATTGATTTAATGAAGGCCTATCATGGCTGGTCAGCAGCTGGCCAGGCCTTGGCGGCAAAGCTGCTGTGCATTTCAGAAGATAGAGGGATGGGGGGAGGTAATTTTTAAAATCTCCCTCCCATCTCCAGTAATATAATAATTGGCAGTTCTAAAACAAAAGGTCCACTGAGAATATTCTAGCTGAGGATGGACAGAAGCTATTTTGACCTTGATTAATAAAGGAGAAACTCTACAAAATCTAGAAAATGCAAGAATTGAGAAATTCTACATTTTTAGTCAAATAAACCCAAGGCAGGATCATACACTTGTCAATTCTCTCTGCAACCAGTATTACTGTCTTTTTAAGGGAAAACAGAAATTATGATAAGTTCCCTAAATGCTCTCTAATTGTACTATCAAGCATGGCCCACAATTAGAATATGTATAGTAACAGTTGAATCAGGAATTTAATTTAATGGGCTAGAATGACAGTTCTGCTTTAACGTAATCTAAAAAGATTAGTATCTATCCTCTGCTACATAGCTTCAGCATGAAGATGCTCACTGTATTTTTACATGTCTACTTGTCACCTGGAAATAGTGGATTCTACAGCTCTTCCTACCAGCACATCTACTTCTCTGCAATCCTTTGCTCCACTACTCTACATTTAGACTATTCCTTAAAAATAACCTCTATTTATTTTACAAGAATGCCTTTTTTTCTTTTAAACCAGCAAGCTCCCTCCTCCCCCTTCTTTGTTTGAAACACACAGCACTTTTCTGCGATAGCCATGAGAAATGATATTTAAAATGGATACTAGAAAACTGGTATAGCAATCCTTGATTTTTAGTGACTGATAGTCTGCAATTAACCAACATTAATACAAACAGACCAATACAGACTGCAACAGTTCACACCCTGCAAAATGTGGCCTATTCAGTCCTTTTCACTGCTAACGGAGGAAAAAACCCAGAAGAATTTATATTCTGCGCACATTCATCCTTATATTTATCTGACCATACCATTATTCTCATACAGACATCTACTCCATTTTTCAGAACACTGTTATCAAGGCATAAAATTAACACCTAAAAATAGAGTCTTATTGTCTTTTTTTTTTTTTTAACCTGGAAAGATCTACCCTGGCTGCATGCTCCACCAGACAGTTTCCCAGATCAGAAATCCAAGTCAAATCCGCATTCTTAACAACCATGCTAACGTTACAGATTAAAACACAGAATCCTTACCTAGGAGCTGCATTCTTTCAAACGTAAAATGGTTTTACTTCCCTTCTATCTAATCTGCCCACTGCCTGGACATATTTCAGCCTGACTTCCAAATATTTGCTGCTTTTCTCTCTCCCTGGACGGCATCCGCAGTTATATGGCATTTACTTACATTCTCTTCCATATATATAAAATAATAATAATAATAATATTAATAATAAAAATAATCAGGCGTTACATGAAAGGCAAAGAAAAGATACAGCCCATTTCAAAGCAGCTGGCAAGCCTCCCCCTGGCCGCCGGCCAAGCCTCCGCGCCAGCGCCCGCTCCCCCCCCCAGCCCCGGCAACCCCCTCCCCCCCGCCTGCGCGCTGCTGCC
>NW_015091240.1:324523-376659 GCF_001431845.1 Calidris pugnax
CTGCTGCCCCCTAGCCGGTTGCCGTGGCAACGCGGCCGCCCGCCTCCAAGTACGAGCGGCCATTCCGTGCCCGGCCGGACAGCGCCGCGGGCCGCGGCGGGGGGGTGGGGGGAGGTGGGGGGGGGCACACGGAAACGGCGTTTCACCTTCCCCTAGATTCATTTTCCCCCCCACACACCACGTAAAGAAAATTTCCCAGCGAATTGCGGACAATCGCATGAAAAAAACCCAAATTCCACAAGCAAACACGCGCCTGCTCCCTACTTCTGAGTAGAGTATCAAAGTTAAAAAAAAAAAAGCAGCAGAAACAAAAGGAAATTCTGTAAATACAGTTTTGATTACATGAAAGAAACTGTCTAACTTTGTGGAAAAAGGAGCCATTCAAAGCATTCCAACGCAGTAAAAACCTATTACCTTAAATATGAGAACATCACCCGTGATGTCCCATCCCCCAACACCGGTGGCCTCCTGACTTGCTCTGAAACAGCGTCTGAGGCACCAAATAGCTTCAGCAGGGGGACCGTGCATTAGCTCATCCCTATTGCTTTTCCTTTAATAATTGTCTTTTTTTAAATCAAACTACTATTTTTAGAAACAAGTTACTTTTTATATAACCTACATATAAAGTACAAAAGAAAAATACAAAGTTACTTTTACTTAAGGTTGGGATTACTACTGCTGGGCTCAGCATCAATTTTTTGCTAATGTCTCTCCTTTTGTCCCACATTCTTTCTATCATTCTTCTCTGCCTTGAATTCCTAATTTCTGAGATTCGTTTCCAATTTCTACTCTGGATAATAGGAGACAATCTGTCATTGGTCCCAAATCCCAGTAAAGATGGCTGTAGCAAAGGGAAGACGAAGAGGTTGAAACGGACATTGAAGCAAAGTCTGAGAGTAAAATGTTGGAAAGTGCAGGATCTTTACACACCCAAGTTACTCAATTATCTTTGAAGAATAACTGAAATTGCCCAGACTTACCACTACTTCTTCCGTTTTCTCTTCTCTCTTTTCTTCCTCTTCATCAGTTTCTGCAGCAGCTCCATCTTCCTCATCACTGCTAGCAGACTCCAGAATTTCACTTATGTCCATTTTCCAGTTCCGAGGAACAACCTTTGTGTCAAGAAACACACTGGCCTCCTGTAGCCCTACAAAAGAAAGGGTCTGGATTTTACCTCACCTGCAATATTCACAATTACACAGCATTTTTAATTTCCTTTTCACATTCTTGTAAATCACGATGCCAACTTAAACCAAAATGAAATTAAGTAATAAAATAGATACTTCAGCTTTAAACTCTGAGTATACATACTGTAGATTTTGAGATTGTCAAATTTTAAAAATCAAGTTATCTGCAACTCAAGGAGTTTGAAGTCAAGAACATCCATCACACATGCAGCATGCAGTTGTTTTCTGGGTATAGGTCTCCACGAACACTCCTAAGATTTACACCTATGTGTGTGAGCAGTAGTAGAGATAAAGCACCTACACTTATCCACATATATTCTGTGGAACTGTGACGTGTTTCTGTATGAAAAAGATAAATACTGTAACAAAGCTATTAAAAAAGGAAACCCATCACAGTTAGATAAAGTACTTATGTTAAACCTGGAACCTGATAATTTTTTGGCTGCTCTAAAGTTCTTGTACTGTGAAATAGTTATTAAAAAGAAAGTGTAAGAAAAATCATTAAGAATTACATGAACCAATCAAAACTTTCTCAAGCTCTCTTTTGAGAATATCATGTTAAAGTTTTACTTGTTAAGGAGCTGTTCCACACCTTCACTCAAACCCAAGGAACTGCTATTTTTGAGTAGCATTTTTTGGCTGCTGGGTAGCAGGGTGTGGGTTTTTAAAATTATTTTTAATAATTACATTTTAAATATTTCTCCTTAACAAATGTCATGTTTTGATGTCTGATTGGGAGAAACAACACTAAAAGAATTATTTACATTAAGGTGAAAATCTGGCCTTTTACAAACTCACTAAAAATACATATTGTAGTCACATCATCCATCCATCCATCCAGAAATCAAGTTCTGAAATTATACTTTTAAACCAAACATTAATCACAGGCAGGCTGTCCTAATCAAGCTTACAGCTTGCTGTCTAGGTATTTTTAATGGAAAGATAACGTGGTTTGAGCAACAGCACAAGACTTTGCTGCTACAAGAGGTAACTATGAATTCCATTGTTCAATGACATTTCAAATATACTACTTTGAAAAATACTCTATTCACTTTCCATGAATTTGGAGTGGATCAAAAGAAGGAAATAAGAAAAAAAATCAAATAAACAAGACTTCTGCTAGGTGCTATTTTAATAATAAGGCAGCTATATCCAAAGCTTCTTTGATTTATTACATTTAAAATTGTTTGCAAAATATCCAAGAGCAATTATCAGAAATCAGCAGGCCACCATTTATCTGCAAAAGTTAAAAGTACTATTGCATGAGATTACTTTTTAAAAACACCTAGAATTTATTCTAATTTACCTTTTTTAGGAGAGGACTCAGATTTTGGCAAGTTCTGAACATCTAGTTCTTTAATGTCTTTTCTTGCTACTGAGTAACTGAAAAAGAGTAAGGTTCTGATATTATTTTTAAATCACAGTAAAGCAAACATTTGACCTAAAAAAACAGCAGTTTCTAAAATTTTCAAGATTTTTCATTCACTTTCAACATCCTTTCTAACAACTAAATGCATAGGGCATTTGTTATTATAGGTCCTAAAAGAAAATTCAAAGCAGTTTGAATAAGTAAATTTCTAATATTTTTTTTTAAATTCAGACACTAAAAGAACCCTTGTAATTAAATAAAGTTTGTAAAGCTTTATTTTAAGTGTTTAACCTGCACAAATTTGCAATGGTGAAATACTCTATGTAGGCAAAAATGTTTCCTAAACTGAAAAGATTCACATCAATCAACAGTTGCTACTGAAAACAGCAATCGACGTAAGATGAAAGAAAGCAGCTCTCTATTTTCAGAATGCAGCACTGAAGCCAAATTCACATATCTGCATCGATAAACAGATTTTTTATTTTTAGATTACAAAAGTGTTCTCACAGCAAAATATAAGCTGTTTTAAAGTTACACCAAATATTCAGTTACTGAGTTACTACAGTAGAAATGCTAACCAATCTGCAAGGAAAGCCTTACAGAAGTGAGTTATTATAATAAGATTTATTTTTTTTCTTCTTTCATTATTTCAGAAAAACTGGAGTAAAACCTCAGGAAATGGAGACCACCATTTTCTGAGGTTAAAGACATAATACAATGGAGGGAAAAAAAGGTAAAACAGAGCAAGTCTGCATGGTTTTCCAATAATATTGCCATCAGTATATTTGAAGAACGGGAATCATCTTAAGTTGTTAACACCTGGCGTTTTTTAAATCGTTGATTTTGTTTTTTAAATTAAGAAATACCAGCAACTTTAAAAATCAGATGAACTCTTATCAGTACACGTAATGTAAAGGTGGGAGAGCAAAAGCACGGAAGTAGTTAGCTGGATGTGGACTGTGAGTGACAAACGTGTACAAACAGCATTACACAAAATTGTACTCTTTCCTTTTGGAAGAAATAATGTCTTCAGAAGCAATATGTAATTCGTTCTGCATTTTTCTCCCACATAGATCTACCGAAGGTAAGTTATTACTTACAATTTGGAATCTGCAAAGGATCGGACTAAACACTGGTCCTTTTTCACTGTGATGTCATCATTACAGCTGGGAGACACAACCTGAAGTTTCAAATAAAACATTTTTTTAAGCAAAAAAGAAAAAAAAAAAAAGCTGATTTTGAAAGGAAAGAAAGATGGACAGCAGGAAAACTGCTGTTTTACTGTTTCTTATATTGTAATTCCTAATTCTGAGAAAAGAAGCCTACTCCAATTCATATTACTAAGACCAGTAATGACGAATTTCAAGGAGCAGTTAACCTCAAACTTTACTTGTTATTCACAAGCCAGAAAAGTCTGCAATTTCATTTGTCAACTTAAACCTAATATACCAGGGTGACATCATGGGATCCTGTTTATTCACTCTGCTTTTTTTTCTCTTCTTCACACAAAACCTGTTTAAAGCATCTATTTAAAGAGTCACAAACCCACTTATTTTATACCAGCTTCTGATATTTGGCATTCAAACTGAGAGGTAAGAAGTAGGGTGGGTTTTTTTTGAGAAGTGGACAATATAAGTTAGTGTGGAATCCAGTGCATCGTTTCACAGCAGTATAATAAGTCTAAAAAGGTGATAAAAATGCATTTGCAGTATTTCTATTACCACAAAGAGGACAAGCTTTTATTTTGCTCTAGACCACTTATAGACAAAAAATGTCAAATACAGATGAACCTAATGGATCTATCAGGACTCAGTGGAAGCTGTCCCATGCCATTCAGATGAGTCAGAAGTTTCACTCCTAAAATCAAGATAAGACATTGCCGTTTCTCAGGTAACAGAGAACAGAACAGGCACACAGCCTCCAGTAACTTAATTCCCTGGTTAGAACCATTTCAAGTTAAAATCTGCTGTTAGTAAAGGCATATATAACAATCAGAACACGTACAATACCACGTCACATTTTAAACAAATACATACAGCTGGATAAGTCAGAGTCAACTATTCACCCTACAATACACCAAAATGTTCTTTCAAGGAGGGCAAGACAACTAGCCTGTGTAGTTAGTTACCTTTTGATCCTGGATTCACGCAGGGAAATAAAATGTTAAACTAAGTTAAAAGATTTTAACAGCTGAGCTCTTTCCAGCTAACCCTGAAGACTCAAAATAAAGGACTACAGAATATACAGTTATTAAAATATGCAAAAAATTCATGAACCAAACAGGCCTCTTTAATTCCCCAAATAATTTTTTTAAACAAACACATCAAAGTAACAGAATTTGTGTATTCAGTTTGTCTGACAATACCAAAAAGTTTACTAAAGAAAGCAACTTTTAAGATGCACATCTAGACTTTCCTGTGTGTATAAAGAATCTGCAAAGTGTCTACCTTTACAGCACAAGCCTACTTGTACTTGAATTTATTTAATATATATTTATTATCAGCAACAGCAATGAACACTGTATCCTATACGGACAGTCAAATGAATGTAACTACCAACCTTTACTGCTATTATGTAAATTTATGTAAATACAAGCATGAAAGAAACTAGTATTTCTTTAAATTGTAGGTCTAAGGAAAAAGGTAATCATTACATTCAAAAAGATAAAAATTCCATTGCAATTAAAATTCATAATCTAGTTCTTAACTTGTCCTAACGTATCGTATTTTTTTCAAAGAATCATTTTATCATTTTACGTGCAGTTTTGAAAGACTTAAGAGTATAAAACTGTAACTTACACGTGAACATCAATCTTTGCTCTCCTACTTTTCATAGATACTATAGAATATTCGCATTTTTAGAAAATATGGGTAGCAGAGCTTAGCCTGACTACATTCACAACTTTACTGTAGAAGTTGTGACAGTTGCAAACCACCCTATCGAGGAAAAGCAGTACAAAGTAATAGATGACGCTCTTTGTCTAAAAAGATATTAGCAGTAGTCAAAGTCTTAAGCAACTTACCAAAGCTGCATACCAATCTGCCTTCTCAGAGTTACAAGTCACACTCACAACTTTGCCAAGCAATTCATCATTGAGACGCCTTTTATCTTCCTCTTCCTCTTCACTACTTTCTTCCTCTTTTTCATCTTCAGTACTAAATTATTAAAACATAGAGTATTTTAAAGTTTTTATCTGAAGTTAATATTTGAACGCAAATAGAGCTCACAACCAATCTTTCTTCTTGTTCTGCAAAGCTTATAAAAACAAAGCTAGAGTTTTAAGAACTGAAATTGCTTGAAATACTCTTAAATATTAATGCACTTACTTAGTAAGAGGAATTTTGTAGAAAAATAGTAGTAGTAGTAGTATTTTACAACAGCATCATGTTGGAACTGGAGGCATGAACCAGGATTTGATTGTGCAGACATGAAACAAAGTGAAATGGTCTCTACCCCAGAAATTTAAAAGCACCTTTTTTTATTCTACTTTGTGCAGTATAAAGAAGGTTAAAAGTCCTACATTCTGGCATATGAGTTCCTATTATATGAAAGAAACATGAACATTCTTAAGGCTACTACACAGAAAAAAACCATCAGTTTCATAATACTGCTAACACATGAAACATATCTGCATGAACTGAATTACTTAAGTCCATAAGCTGAGCAAAAAACTTACATGACCATTAGAGCTTCAATGGTACAACTTCAGTTTTAACAATGGACACTAAAGGAAAGAAAGCCACAGAGCACTATCAAAACTCACACAGGAAGAGAAGATCTTCTTCCTCTATTAGATTTCTTCCCAATAACTGGAGTTCCAAAATGCTCTGGATTGGTTAGTGGCAGTTGATCAAGCGTCTACATGGAAAAAGAGGAGACAAAAATAGTTTGCAATTTCTTCTTATTATAAAAAAGTAATAATAAAAGACTTAGTGTTCATTGCATGTCCATCATCGTCTTACCTCACTTTCTGCAAAGTGCCTTTCTCCCTTCAAGCATAATGAAGTTCGTCTCAAGGTCCTTTCATCACCGTCATCAAAAACTAATATGAAGCCAAGAAAACACATTGGCACAAAACAATCAGATCTCTTTTCCAAACTGACAAAACAAGTCTACTATTTATCTCACAAATTAGAATATTCTCTAAAACATGAATTCCAAGATCTCCATCTATACATTTATTTTGTTGACAAGCAAAATAAAGGGTGGCATTCAAGATCCAGTCTAAGAACAGACAATATTTTCACACGTAGATTCAAGCCAATATAAAGTAAGGCTTTTGGATGCAATAGCTCCAGTCTAATTTAGACAATCTTCTTATCAATACAGTGCACATTTCAAACCATAGCTACTGGTTGCATACCAGTTACTATTCAACAATCTCAGAGTTTTGTTTGGTTTCATGTTTGTGTGTTTTTTAACCCTATCCATTTATTCCTTACTTATACTACCTTTTAATCCTCTCTCTTGCTACAATCAACCTCACAAAACCAAAAATGAATGGAAAGAAAAACAAGTGGGAGAGTTTATTGCTACACTATCGACAATGTGCTACCAACAGACTGGGAGTGCTGGAAACTTGCAACTCTAAGTCTGACCCATCTATAAACAATACTTAGTAGACATTGTGTCATCTTAAAACTCATGTCCAAGCGAAAGAGAAATTCCATCAATTTCCATCAATACACAGCTGAAGACAACTACATTTCTATGAGGCTACTGCAAGCTTCGCCTGGGAAAGAACTACTCTTTAGTCAGTTTAAATAAAAACTCTTCAAGAAAACTTCCTTGAAGACAAGGAAAGAAAAGTTACTTCTCCCTACCCACTAGTTAGGTCCCACTGTCTGAGTCATGGGAAGGAGCCCTTTTCAAAGAGCAGAGACCAGGTGGCAGCAACGTGCCATTCCAGTAAGGCAAAAGTTTATTTGTATGGGTCAAAGTGCAAAAAAGGACTCTGTATTTTAAACATGCTTTGTCCAGTAGTGAACTTCCAAATAAATTTCAAGTGTTTTGCATATCATTATGATAATTTTGGCATACTTCTTCTAAAAAAAAAAAAATCTCTTGAGCCAGCATGTATATTGAATATATGTGTACTGTTAGCAAAAACGCAGATTGGTTGCAGCAAGAAACGCACTTGTTTTATTTGTCAACTTAATAAAATAGTCACATTCTCATAATCTTAGATTAAAACCAAAGACTGTAATAATAACTATATATAAAGGTATGAATACAATTTTAATTAAGTTTGATAAGACAAACTTTAAGGGTTCCTCTGTCTTCAAAGTAGAGATACTGCTATGGTATCCTCTACTACTGAATTATCTTAATGGCTTATATTACAATGCTTGTACACACAAAGCAACTAACTTTTCCCCCTCCAAAACCTAGTATTTTAAAAATGGCAGATACCTATATGCCTAATTAGCTATACTAGTTAATAATTTTTTCAAAACTAAATACCAGTAAGACCAGTCAACCCCAAATTCAGTATGCTACTCAAAATCCAGTTGTGGCCTCCCCAGTGCGGAGCAGAGGGGGAGAATGACCTCCCTCGACCTACTGGCCACTCTCCTCCCTACACAGCCCAGGATTCCATCCACCCTCTTCCTCTCTGTGTTACTAACTCAGCATTGGTACCCACTGAGCAGCTCAGCGCAGAGACCAGATTGATTGCTCAAAGTCATCCTGAAGTTCAGCATTGTCACAGTTTTACACCCTCACCACCCTTTTGAAGTTTAAGTTTCACTACCCAATCCAAATGTGCCAATCATCAGCTCGCTCTGTCCACTTTGATAACAATACTTCATTGGCATATTTTTAAGTTTAGGGTGGTTTGGCTGTTTGGGATTTTTTTTTTTTTTTAAGTGTTCTGTGCACCCTATAGCAGGTACAATTTCTCATCACTCTGAAAAGACTTAAAAGCAGATTACTATCATTATCCTTTGCCAAACATTCAAAACTGAAGTCAAGGTAGTAATTTTTCACAAATAACCATTTTAGGGGGAAAATGGCTGGTGATTGACAACAGGTAACATTAATGAAAAAAGTAAACAGAACCTGTTACTTGCCAGTGAAGAAAAAAAACCCCAAAATTAGTGTAGTTTATCCCCAATTTTGGAAGTCTTACCTATTTAACTAAAACCAGTATAGTAGAGGAAGAAATAGCAAGCCATTCATAAATCAGAACAGTTTTCAAACCAAAGCCAGTTGGCAAAGAACCCCTGTATCATACTGTAGAGAATATCAAACGTTCAAAATTTTTTTAATGACATCTACATCTTTCATCCCTAAAAGATAAAATCTTATAAATACTGTTAAGTAAAATGCACTAGAAAAACACACTAAACTCTACTTAAATTAGGACACATAAGGAAATTATGACAAAGAATTAGATGAGATGTTCTGCTTTTCTCAAGTACAACAAACATGCAAGTTAACTTAGAACTTTGAAAGTCACATTAGATATTACCAACCAATATGAGACAATTATAGATTGCAAATGTATTTGAATTTATATTTCACTTCCATGAACAAAACAACATGGAAGGAAAATAATTAATGCTGGATAATTATGTTTTCCTAATCACTCCTCAGACCCAGAGACAATGAAAGCATCAGTACACTCCCAGAGCTTGGCAGTCATGCTTTCAAACCTATTCCCGGTTTCATACCTGAATGAAGACAGGGCTACCCCATGCCTCAAAAGCAGCCCTCTTCACACCAGCCTTTTCCCACCATTTCTCTCCATTTTCTCTAGTTGAAGGTACAGAACTGTTCTATAAGAGCTGCTTGCCCCTTGCCATACAAGGAAAAAGTGCTAGGCCACTCTACATTTTGCAGAACTGAAACACATGGATTACAAAAGAGAAACCCAAAAAAAACCAAAACGAAAGCCCTTGCTGAAACCTCTCCCCTACCCCTAAGAGGAAAGCTGCTCCTTCCAAAAGGATGGAGTACTTCCTTTCATATGAGGGCAGGTACCACACAACTTCAGGAAAGGAAGGTGGAGAAGCAAAAATTCTCAGACCTCCTTCCTGAACTGCAGCAGGCCAAGGAATTGGTGTAACTGTAAGTGTGGAAAAATATCTCTGTTCAGCAGCCATGTGAGATTGTCCTGCCCGGGGAAAAGAAAATGCATGATAGAGCATAACAGCGCATGATTCCTTCAAAGTCATTGAGTCCAATATTCCATTTTACCTTGGTAATTTTCTTCCAGGACTGAAGTTCCTATCTTGATGGGGATCAGTAGGGGCAGAGGTAGAAGGACCATGAGGGGCAGAAACAGAAGGCACTAATATCTTTTGTATTTCAAAGTAATTTTATTGCTTCAAGGACAAACTGAAACTACCTTTGAACACATATGAGTTTTTAGATAGATAAGCCTACAACAATTTCTGTTGTGGATGTGCAACAGCATCTGCAACTGAGAGCATAGCTGCACAACTTAGAGCAAAACAACATCATTGCAGAACATCAAAATGTGTAACAGAACAGCATAAAAAGAAAGATTTCCTTAGCTAAATTAGCCATCACTTCATAAAGTGTTGATGGAGAAAGGATAGCACCACTTCTCATAATAAAAATATCAATTATTTGAACTACTAAAGTGGGGCCAAGTAAGAAGTCTGGCCGATTAATCACGATGCTTGAAATATTTGTAATTGTAGCTACTTTAAACTTGCTTTTCTTTTAAGGAAAATATTTGTTTGCATGTTATTGAAATGGTAATCAGAAATACACATTTATTGTCTCATCACCTTTCAAAATATCTTACTTTCTTAAACCAAGTAGGTCCTGTGGTTTCCATCTCACTTTTAAGAAAAATCTACTTCACCAAAGTACCATTCATATTACTGACACCTTATGCATGAACTTTTTAATGCTAGTCCTAGAGGCTTTAAGAGAATGCCTTTCTGATGTACAGTATCATACATTAAAGATTTCATAAATAAAGGCAGACACTTAGATACCATGATGGCAGTCATGTCAAAAGACCTTAATACGCTCTAAGCTGCAAATTCATTCCTCTTTTTAACCACATCCAGAACTAAGACTGTTTAACTCCAGTTAAAAAGCCTAGTACCAACAGGCACGTTAAAAACTGTTAATTTAATGTTGAATAACTTGTATTAATTCCTTAATTAGGCTATCGTTACAACTCCAAATTCTCCAACAGCAGAAATTCTAGAGGTTGCATGAGAATTCACTGAACAGTATCAGTTGTGGTACGGAGGGAAGGAAAAAGGAATGGAAGACAGGGAGGTATCTCCCCATATACGTGTAATGTAGTCATCAAAAGATGTGTCTAGTGCCACAATATTTATCTTAGAAGAGGTTCTTCCAAAGACAAGTCTGTTTTCAGATACCCTTTAAATATTACCATTGCCTAATTTTGTAGTGGGCATGCACCCCTTGAGGGTGTACCAGCTGACTGCTTCAGTAAATACTTCTCAACAGAGAATGAGACACACTAGCCAGGAACCTATATACTAGTGTTTAAGAGTGAGTATAACAAAGCAGGAATGACAGAAAGAAAATAAATGTTTCTGCTGGCCAGAGGCCTTTCTTCCAAATATGTTGCTTCATGATGAACACTGACAGAAGGGGAAAAAATATGACTAAGCAGCACAACCTGAAGGAACAGCCTCTGTTCCAGTCCCAGGAATGGAGTTTAATGTACTCCACAGAGACCATATTTAAACAGCAAATATAAAATTGAAATTTTCAAAAATTCGCTGCATCCCAATCTTGTTTATAATAACAGGAAAGAAACAGAATTGATTTGTTTTCTGTTTGTGGAAGTCTAGGCAAGCCAAAGTTATGACAGAAAAATAAAATCAAAGCTTTCCAGTGGGAATCAACACAATACTTCCCAAAAGTTAGAAAAAAAATTCTCTCAATTAAAGTTGAGTACCTCAAAAATGCATTAAATAGCACAACTTTCAACTCACTATTGATGAGCAGATATCTTCCATTCCCTCCATAGTATGCCTGTATATGCCATTAACAAAAATAATACTAACCCTGTTCTCACAAAAATGCTGTCTCAACATTAGTTCTCATTTATTTATATAAGAAAAATTAACAAGAAAATTAATCAAAATAATTTTATGGACCATGCCACAGAATACTGCAGATCAGTTTAACTATATCTTGTTTACAAACATCACTAAAATTAAAAAAAAAAAAAAAAGAAAAAAAAGCAAAGAAAAAGGAGAATATAGCAGGATACTAGCAATAACATCCTCATAATAGTTACGATATTACTTATACACAGAGCAATCAGTGTTACCAGAACAAGGCAGTTCTGTAATAGACAAGTAAATAGGGAAAACAACCCTCCAAGCTGCATTTGCTTTCTAACTTCAGATCCAACAAGTTATGCTACTGTTGCTGCCCAAAGGAGGAGAGATTCTATAGCACAGAGCAAGTAAACATTTTTTTCCTCATTCCCCATCCCATTCAGAAACTTTAAAATCTACCAAGACAATTAAAGTACATACCAAGAAGTAAAAACTACTCTACTGTCACTATGGACACTTAATTATTTTCACTAGCTGCCTCACAAAGTAGTAATTTGTGAGCTATCAGAACTTCTTGATGAACTTGTGCAAGTTTTGATGACTTGCTTTTTTAGCTGTGGAAACAATATAGAAAGTACCAAGAGTCATGCAAAACTTGTTGAACAACCTTATAAACAATTTGTCACTGTAAAAAGGCTTAAGAGCAAGATCCTGCAGTGTATTATGCTACTAAAGAGACAACATAACTCTAATTGAAAAAAAAAAGATACATCATTTTAAATGGGCTTCAGTTCCTCTTCAGAAATGTATGTGAAATATCACTGAAAACACAGAAGTGTGACCTTTAGTCTACTCATAGAAGACTATCACTTCACAAACAAAAAACCTACTTTCTACTTTCTGAAGCTGCTTTTTCTGATATATTACAGTCATCTTACTATTGTTACATATAAAGAGATTTAAAAAAATATATAATCTACTTCCTTGTTTTCCCTACAGTACTGTTTGTACACATTTATTTTTTTTAACACTCAGTCCACATTGTAATAAAGATGGTTTTATAATCAAAGGCTCTATCCAGTTGATTTTCAACAAGGTTCAGTTAATATATTTTTTCACCATCACATCTGCTCCTCTACCTGCATGCTGTCTAAACACACCTTTAGTGCAAAATGCGGTGCCATTATTTTTTCTAGATTCTCTAGAAAGCAACCAAAACAACTACTGCACAGTTCCTATGTGCTACAGGCGTGCTTAAACAACCTATATGTCCCAGGTAAAACAACAAATTTATGGTGGTTCAGGGCATAACATAGAGCACCTGCAAAGTGGGGCAACAGGACAGCTCCCCGTCACACTTATATTGGATCCCTGGATGACACATGCACAGCCAGAAGATGAAGTGATGCTTCTGGGATGTAGAACTCAACAGGATGCTGGGAAGAACTGGTCAACCAGCCACACAAACATGACTAGTGTCCTACACATACTACAAAGTATGTGCTGTTCAACTTATGAAAAGACAAACTGACAAGCCTCTGGCAGGGATGAAATCAATTGACTGTGGTGGCACTGAGAGCTTTTATCACCCTTCGTAGCGGAAAAAGGCATGTCAGGAGCTTAAAGTTGTAGTGGAGCCAAGACCAAGTCAATTTTTCCTGCTAGCATAGATATCTCCATACAGCATCAGAAGAGCAAAACTTCTTTGAAAAATAGGAAAATGTGACTATAAATAGCAATCTTGCTCCTGAAAGCCCTCAGACATGACTGATGGTTTGTCTTCTGATAAATATTCTCAGTTATGAACAAGAATTTTCAAAATCCATGCATGAAAGAGGACTGGGGCCAAATCCTTTAATACCTTTCATTTCTGTCACTACCAGAGTGACATCACAGAGTGATGCAACTGGTGGCTGAGACTACACTAAGTTTCCAGAACAACTCAAGCAGACTACACAAAACTTCACTGGCACAAGAAAAAGCACTCAGTATCTAACTCCTCTCAGCACACACTTGCTCAGCTTTCCCTGCAAACTGCCATAGTGACTACATGAGAGGAGGAAGTTACAACCATGTGAGGCCAGAAGCACAAGCAGAGGTACGGTCCTCCCAAAGGTGTCTCACAAGTGGGGTCTGGCTTCCAGCATAGTCAAAGTCGTGCCATGTTGATGTACAACCCCAGACTAGAGCCAAAAAGGAAATACCCTATTGGCTTTGCAGACTCACGCAGTGTTGAAAAGAATGAGAAAAATAATTTTTTTACTATTTATGTTAAAGAATTCTGCCATTTCATGATAACTTTTAAAATGATAAGAGACATGTCTTCTCTTACAGAAAAGTACCAGAAAGAATCATAGAATTGTCTAGGTTGGAAGGGACCTTTAAGATCATCTAGTCCAACCATCAACCTAGATTATAAAAACCATCACTAAACCATGTAACTAAGCACTTCATCAACCCATCTTATAAATACCTCCAGGGATGGTGACTCAACCACCTCCCTGGGCAGCCCATTCCAATGCTTAATGACTCTTTCAGTGTAAAAAATTTTCCTAATATCCAACCTGAACCTCCCCTGGCGCAGCTTGAGGCCATTTCCTCTTGTCCCATTGCCTGTGACTTGGGAGAAGAGACCGACCTCCCCTGGGTACGCTCTCCTTTCAGGAAGTTGTAGAGAGCAAGAAGATCTCCCCTCAGCCTCCTTTTCTCCAGGCTGAACACCCCCAGCTCCCTCAGCCTCTCCTCATAAGACTTCTTCTCCAGACCCCTCACCAGCTCCCATGCCCTTCTCTGGGCCACCTCTAGCACCTCAATGTCTTTTTTGTGGTGAGGGGCCCAAAACTGGACACAGCCCTCGAGGTGAGGCCTCACCGGTGCCCAGTACAGGAGGAGAATCCCCTCCCGAGTCCCCCTCGCCACACTGTTCCTGACACAGGCCAGGATGCTGGTGGCCTTCTTGGCCACCTGGGCACACTGCTGGCTCACGTTCAGCCGACGGGCGACCAACCCCCCCAGGTCCTTTTCTGCCAGGCAGCTCCAGCCACTCTGCCCCCAGCCTGGAGCGCTGCAGGGGGTTGGTGTGACCCAAGTGCAGGACCCGGCACTTGGCCTTGGCGAACCTCATCCCATGGGCCCCGGCCCATCCATCCAGCCTGTCCAGATCCCTCTGCAAAGCCTTTCTACCCTCCAGCAGGTCGACACTCCCACCCAACTTAGTGTCCTCTGCAAACTTACAGAGAGTGCACTTGATCCCCTCGTCCAGATCATTGATAAAGATGTTAAAGAGAACCGGCCCCAATACCGAGCCCTGTGGGACACCACTTGTGACTGACTGCCAACTGAATTTAACTCCATTTGCCACACCACTCTCTTGGCATGGGCCTTCAGCCAGTTTTTAACCCAGCTGAGAGTACTCCCATCCGAGCCATGGGCAGCCAGTTTCTCCAGGAGGATACTGTGGGAGACTATATCAAAGGCCTTACTAAAGTCCAGGTAAGCAACATCCACAGCCTTTCCCTCATCCACCAAGTGGGTCACTTTGTCCAAAAGCCATAATTCTAAAAAAATAAGGTTTAACACTCCTTTTCACTCTAAACAGTATATAAAGTCCTACTGTTGACAGCAAGGTCTGCTAGAAACTGCAAATGCCTCTCACTGCTTTGGGTTTTTTCCTATGTCCTACTCATTGCAGAGCAAAAATTCTTAAATACATGATTTCTCTTTCTTTCTTTAGAAAAACTTTTACATGATTTTATCTAGCAAAATACAAGGCACAAGGTTCAACATATTTGACCTGCTTTTTTATTTTGTTTAAAGTTGTGGTCATGGTGAAATTACATACACTTAGTGAGATCTAAACCCATATAGATTACTGACCTCACTTTTGTCAAAAAATAGACCATACTCGCTCTGATGGGGCAATCAAAAAGGCTGTTGTAACAGCAACTCTTTGGATGCTTGCTCAATGAAATACTGTTTCTCACTTTTATATAGACACTACATTGTTTCTAGTTATGTACAGAAGGGATACAAAAGTGCTTCCTTAAAGAACATATACATAAGGATTCCTGTTTTCTGAAATTCTGGTAACACTTGTAAGACTCTAGAGAGAATGTGAAAGGAGAAAAATACAACTATGCACTTTGTAAGGTGTGGTCTGAACTGTGGTTTCTTTTTTTAAGTCATTTCAGACATTATTTCAGTATTTACCTGAAGCACTTTACAAGTTAACAGAGGATCAGGTGGGCAATACACTAAGTAAACCATAATTCAAACCTGGCTCAGCTAAAAGCAGATCTGATAGACCCTTCTAATGCTATGCAATTATCACCTAGCAATATATTCAGCACTTCAAAGGCATCAATGCAGCACTTTAAAATGCTATTATTTAAAATGAATTTACTTAATTTACAAATTTTTAAGATTAAAACATCCAACTGAGCCATTTCTTATCCGAAGAACTTAATCCGCTATTACTGTCGTCCCACTCCAGATGCAAGTGAGCAGATGAGAGGGCTGACTTGTGCGATGACATTTTCCACACATTGTTAAACTTCCACTCCAAACAGCCTGTTTCTTCACCTACTCAAACTGAAAAGCTGAATTTCAAAGGTAGTTCCAAAAGTATTTCCAAATCACAGCTGAAAATTTCAATACAGCTCAGAGACTATAGTAACATCATTATTATGTAAAAAATAGGTGAAAAAGTGATTCCATGGCAGTTACAATAAAAATAAATCCTTATATAATTTGGGTACATGAACACCACTAAAAGACAGGAGATACTGTTAAAATAGACTAATGGATCATCATTGTGGCTCTTTCGTTATGTTGGTGGCAAAGGAGCCTACTACAGCAAACTCAACATAGCATTTCTACTGGTTCACCTCAGTGAATAAAGCAAAGTTGTTTCAGCTGACTTTCCTCCTTTAGATACCTATCTGAAGTAGAGAACCTGAGTTGCAAAAGTGAACATCATTACTTCTCACTAGGCACGTATGCAGTTTTTTTGATATTTGTACTTAATACTTTGAATAAGTTTGTCCATTGTCTTAATACATTTGCATATGGAAAACATATTAATTTATTTTCCCTATTCTGCCTGTCAAAAAATATTTTGAGGAGAAAGAAAATGGCAAATTATTCCACTGGTTCGAGTTTATGAGGAATTGCACTTTAATAAATGTATAAAGTAAAAATCATGGCATGCACGATTTATCTCCTGTGTTATTGGAGAGAGTTTAACAACTTGTTAAATCTAAATAACAATCCACTAATACAGGGGCAGAGCATGTATTCACCGTTCAAGTTACCTGGCTCATCAAGTAAGGATTTTTGGCAGAAGTGGACTGCCCAAAAAAAAAAAAAAAAAAAAAAAAAAAAAAAAAAACAAAAAAATTTTCTTTGTTGCCTCAGTGCAGGACTCTCCACTTCTACAACAAAGAAGCTCTTACAAAAAAAAAAAAAAAAAAAGAAAAAAAAAAAAGAAGACAAATAAGTTTTGTTTTAGCAATGAATAGTTTAAAGCCTTTTTTAATCACTGAAGCAGGAATACGTAGCGGTGGTTTACCGATGTAAATCTTCTGTTCCAAATTCAGAATTAACTAAAAATACTACTTTAAAACTAAAATAATTAAGAGTTTAAAAATTGAAATGCTAACTGATAAACCATGAAATTATTAGTGCAAGATTGATTTTCTTATCTCTTCTGTATCAGAATGGTGAAATATAAAGCAAAGCTGAAGGTCCAGTGTTCTTCACTGAGTATGTTACATCATAGTACTAAACCAAGTAGATTTTAAATCTTCTGCACTCCAAAATAATCCTGCCTTTCCTCCCTGACCTGACACACAGTACAATTTTACAGCAATATTAAAATCTTGAAGAAAAATGCAAAGAGCAGTGATCTTTGACAACTGGTAAGTCAATTGGCTTATATTTAAAGTGTGCAATAACAATAATAACCATGAAGTAATAAATCCTTCCAAATTATCTGCAGTGAGCGCCTTATCCTGATCCCACCAAAGATGACATAACCTCACCTACTGCAACGGAAATGTTGGATTACTGAAAATATCTTCTTTATATCTTAAAAAGGGGGTTCATGAATCAAAATAATTGATACTTCATCTGATAGAGGATTTCTCAATAGAGTACAAAAGATCATGAAGTAAAGCTGAATACATTCAGTATATAAGGCAGGTAGTAAGAAACAAACAGCTTAAATTTAACAGTACCTATCTCAAAAGCAATGCCAAAGAGTAGTATTTACCATACAATTAAGAGGAGCAGTTTCTCTCCATACTACTAATAGTGAATATAACACTCCACCACTGTAAGAAAGTTGTGCAAAAAAAGGATGGGTGCTTGAAAGCTCTTGCTATTGTTTCATACAAAACACAACCCTCAATTCTACACAAAAAAGAGGAATGACTTCAGAATGCACAGTGGTGCTCCCAATGCTTTTCTTGTGTACAAGACTGCATATAGTGAAAGAAGGCTTGCATTTCCGTCATTCATTACATGCCACAGGTTTTCACCTATTTAGTACAATTACAAGGTTTACATCTTAAAATCTGCAAGAGTTATTTTGAATTCCAGTGAGTGAGACGACATCGGTATACGTATGTTGCACCAAATAAAACTTGATTGCTCAGCCCCACAGTTACCATTGCAACAGGCTCTCTGAACATCAAATAATTATTATCCTATTTTAAATGGAAAAGGAAACAAGACCTGGAAGACTTAAAGAAGTAGTCCCCTACAAAATCTAACTCTGATCTTGCAATACAAAATATAATTACTTCCAGTATTACCTATTACTAGAAACATAGTGTTCAAAGATTACCGACCGTAAATGAAAGCAGGTGTCTACTCACCTACAGTATACCAGCTAGCATCTGTCAACTTGCTGATAACAGCTTCTTGAAAGGATCCATCAGGCATTTTGGTTTCAACCACTGCACCAACCTGCAAAAAGGAGTATCTCAAGGTTACATGTAATCTCAAACTCATATAATAGAGAAAAACACATAGGCATTAATTCTTCTGGCAAGCTAAATTTTTTTGGTGGTTTTTTTTTGTTGTTGTTTTTAAGACTCATTTTAACTAAATGCTACTTTGCAAAGTTTAGTTACTTAGCAGGTAAGAACAAAGGTCCTTAAGTGTGAAGGCTGAACTGGGAGTAAAGCAGTAAGAAACTCAGATCTAATTTCAGCATGACTTATATCACCACAAGAAATAATAGAAGGTTAATTGCAAATAAATATTCAAATATTCACTCAAAGTAATTATTATTTTATTACTGATGTGCATGCAATGACTACTGTTTCTTATACTTTAAAAACTGTTATACTGTCAGCTACATCAGCCTTTCAGTAGCAGCATACAACATACATTGGTGTTCTTGCAGTAGCTAGGGAAAAGACAAAGACAAAAAAAGATGATCTGCTCTAGAGCTCTATTTGCAGTCAGTGTTTATAATGAGGCTATGTACTTTAGCAGACAACCGTTACATATAAAAATACAAATCAACAAATATTTTTATAAAAAAATACATCAACTCTTTTAAAACACAATATTGTCTACCAGGCTTGAACTTAGCTTCGTAATCAAGCTCTCTATTACTTACAAGAAGTTTCAAAGTTTCATTACATATAAGAAGTGTTGTGTCTTACAAGATACAAAAATAATTGTGCACGCAAAACTGTTTGCTTATGAAGTATACTACATGGAGAAGCAGGAGCAGCCTCTATAAACTACAAGAGTACAACTACTAATTACTTAGAATCAATCTGATCTAAAGTAATGTTGATTTAAATTCTATAGAACAGGTACCCACATAAACAGCATCAGAATTCAGAATTTTACAAACCAATTATGTGATTACACAAAAAAAAAGGCACGCAATATACATACTCTTAGAGGTCCTTTCACTTGGTCATCCTGCACTAACTGAGTTGAGTTATCCCCCTTCAGGACCACCTGAAACACATTCATAAACATTTTATACATACCTTATTTTTAGTAACATAGAAAAAGCATATGCAATTGCATCTATATTTTTTTTAAAATAAGATCTTTATCAATCAAAGAGACCCAATCATTGAACACAAACGCTTTGCATGGATGCTTTTACTCACAGGATGCGCCAAGTATCACATTTAATATTTAATCCAAAACATTCAAGAACAGGGCAAATCAAACATCAGCCTTTCCAATGCAAAGAAAATATATTTTGCTTTAAATTTGGATATTGATGCAATCCAGGGCATACCAGGAACTGGGCTTCCAGATCAGAAGGCTTTTTCTCTCTCTCTCTACTTCAACTGTAGCACTTTATGAGCAACACACAGACTACTAAACTACAACCAAAAGAAAAAGATCTCTTTTTTAAATATGCATCAAAAAACTGACCACAATGCCACCATTTCTGTTACCTTGAGCAAGAGAAAGTGCTTATGGTAAAAATGTGAATCACTACAAGTGTAATGAAAACAAGGATCAGTTACAGTGCTAGTAAACTATGCTTCTCCCTTTAAAATCCTACATTTGACAAGGTCATAGTGACGAGACAAAGTAGGTCTGCAATTTGAATCCCTGAGTTTGCAGAGATTCAGTTACAAACAAAAAAGACTAATATTTAGATGTCAACACTATTAATTGTTTCACTGCCGTTTGTTATAGCAAAAACTCCTACAGTGTTTTAATGATAATAAAAAAATATCCAAAATTCCTATTTCTTTTCAGGAATCAAAAGTTCCAGGAGCTTTCAGTTATCCCCTAACCATAGTCTACACTGTAGCTGTCTGTATTTATAAATACAACACCAGTGGTATGCTAAAATAGCACCGGTATTAACATACATTCAGGTTAATAACGCAGTTTATGCAGTTTTTATTTAAAATTTTATATTGGCATTGAGATGAATACAAATCGTCCTGCTACTCAGGAAAGACTACTGGACTTTTTTGACTCTTTGCACTCTTGGCAACCATGCCAAGGTCTTCATTACAATATCAGGCTTCGCTTGTTAAAACTTCAATGGCTATAATATAATTGAGATACAGTGACAGAAATTTCCACCAAGTCACAGCAGCCTCATATGCTTCACAATCTTACAATGGAGTAATAAACCATATGATTTTAATGGAAAAATGAAACTCACACCTATTAACAGTTTAAAAACTCTATCAGACCAAAGATGCAGATACAAAGTCAAGGATGGCAGGAAGCGCAGCACGCTGCTTCCTATGGAGCTTCTCACTAATACAGGTTTCAAAGAACAGCCCGTGTTTCCAGAAGTATTCATTAAGAACAGGGGAAAAGACTCCAAGATCTGAACTGTGGAGCTTTTTTCTAATCATGAAAAGCACTCTGATAAAGTGGTATGTTCTAAACATGTAACTGAAGAGGCTGATAGCTCGAAGAACAATTTTTACATATATATACTTTGAATTCTTAACTTTTATTTAACTACATTTTACTCTTGCTTTCCCATACTAGCATTAACAACAGTACTGCAAAATCAAAATAATTACTTTCTTTTTTGTTTGTTTTGGCATAAGACCTGTAAAAGTAGATTAATATTATGTGCCAGTAGAAACTCAGCTACAGACAGATCACACTGTTTAGAAGCAGCAGCAAGATGCTCGAAACTTAACAAATGATATCCCAGATTAGACATTGGCTCTTAATTCCAAGCTATAAAAATGAGAATGTCAGCTGGAATGAAATAGAACTTTTGCTTCTGAAGAGGTTATTCTTATTCCTTATTACTCATGTAAAGCCATAATCCTCTCCTTGTGACATCAAAACTGATTGCTGTGAAACTGAGGCATTCATAAACAGAAGACAACTATGATCAGAAAAGAAGGAGGAAGAGCAGGTAATTTGAAAGCTTGTTCTGATTCCAGCATGCTCCTAGAAAAAAATAAAAAAACAACCAGCCTCCCCCCAAAAAGAATAAAAACCACCCCAAACCCAACACCAAAATACAAAAAACCACATTCAAAACCCTTAAAACCTGTACAATGAGGTGATGAACATTTCCAAATTTTCAGGACTAGGATCTCCTCTGACAATCCTCTCAACACAATGATTTAATAAAATCAGCAACAATCACAGTACACTACCTTGACTTTCACAAGCCTTTTCACTGTCTTAATCTTTGCCTCACAGAAGGCACCACGGTATTTGGCACTGACATCAGTTCCCACTGTCAGGTAGGCAGGCTCATCTGCTGCCTATTCAGAAACAAAAATTAAAAATAAAGTTTAGTTCTTCTCATTTATCTTTACAGCTGCATCACATTATACATTTAATTTTACATCTAAACTTTTAGATTTACAGATTCTTAAGTGATAAACATCTGTACTCAGTATTACAATCAGACTGTTCTTTAAGTGTGTGTGTGTGGCGGGGGGGAGGACACCAAAAAGTTACAGGAAGTTTTGTTTTACCAGTGATGGTGACACACACCACCACCACCCCCAGCCAATTTTGTCAGCCTCATTACTTTCCCAGAAATACCTTTGAAGGCATTGAACTGGTAAGTGAAACATCTCCTTACAAAAAGGGCAATAACAAGCCAATAACTGACCAATAATTCAAGTCATTCCTATACAGCATACAAAAGGAAAATGTTTCAATTGCAAGAAGGCAGTATAAAAGATAGTTGTATTTTTTTCAGGTATAAGCAATCAAATGATACCGAGTATTTAAAACATCTGAGATTGCTATTATCCCAATACTTAGAATTAAATGTATAACATGATATATATGTGATTTTATTTTCCTGCTGACTAAAAGGAGATCTCTAGTGAAATTTGTTGTAATCTTTCAAACAGCTGTTAACTACTATTTGTATTTCCTGAAATGCCTTTATCAAAGCTTAACTGCTTATGCATTTTAGAAAAAAAAATAAATGTTTTTCATCATGTTTTCCTTAATCTGCACTTTATAACTCAACTTTCCACTTTATCAAACTTGGGGCAAAATTACCACATTGAAAGTGTCTGTCAAGACAGGAAATCAGCTCGGAATGTTAAATAACTGGGGTTTTTTGTTATGGGTATTGGGTTGTTTAGGGTTTTTTAATTGTTATTATTTCTCCAATTCTAAAAGCAAAATGAGTTTTTCTCTCCTGTGAATTATACTGCAATTTTTAAGCCTTTGTACTAAAAAAAAAAAAAAAAAAAAAAAAAAGGGCAACAGCTAAGGAGGGACAAAAACTGTGGTTTTACAAACTTGCAATAACAACTGCTGATACACGAAGCATCTAAAGGCAGCAGCCCTCAGGACAACAACCCGGAGACGTTACAAATTTTCAGACAACTCCTGCGAGGTGGTAAGAGCTTTGCTCACCCACACCTCAGCCGGAGAGCAAAAACAGGATTTGCAGCACGCACCGAAACCCTGCCTAGCTTTTTCCTACTCTTGCTCAGCCCCTTATGAGCGATTAAAAAAAAAATGAAACTGCCAGAGCTGCCAGCCGGGGGAGGGGAGAAAAGGAGCCTCTCCCCGCTCCGGTGTCGCCTACCTTCATCTTTAAAGGTTATGTGAGGAATTCCAGCTCAAAGTCTTCTCCTCCCCGCGAGCACACGGGAAAACACTGCAAAACAAGGAGGGGGGGGAGACACGACGCGGGGGGACGGTGAAGACGTCTCCCCGTGAGGAGGCGGCCGGGTGCGGGGGCAGTCCAACGCGGGCGGCGGCAGCCGCCGCCCCGTCCCAGGCCCGGCGGGCCGCGGAGGGAGGGAGGGAGGGAGCGGGGCCGGGGCCGCCGCCCGCCGCTTCCCGCCCGGCGGCCCCCTCAGTGTGTCACGTCGCCATTGCTCCCGCTCCCTACCTCGGCGCGAAGGGGCCGGGGCAAGGCGTTCAAGCCGTGAGGAAAAACACGCCGCCCCGTAGGGGCAGCTCCTCACCGGGGGAGGGTGAGGGGGCGGCGGGACTCGGCGCTGCCGCCGCCTTCCGCGCCGCTCCTCGGCCCTCGCAACTTTCAGCGGCCCACGGAGGGACGCGCCGCCGAGCCCCTCCTCCCCGCCCCCCTCACCAGCCTCCGGGCGGACTTCTCGCTCCCCTCCCCGGGACACCCACCCGGACAGCCCGCCGGGACGCCGCGGTCCCCCGGCCCAGGGCAGGGGGAGGTGGAGCGGGGACGGGCCAGGGCCGCGCGCCTGAGGACAGAGGGCGGCGCGGGCGGTCCCCAGCGCCAGGCGCCGGGGGAGCCACCGGGGGAGGCGGCCGGGGCGCTCGGAGGGGGCACGGGGCGGAGTTTGGCGGGGAAGGGAGTCCCCGTCCCCGCCGTGAGGGGAGCGGCGGGCGTCTCCGTTCCCTCACGGGATGCTGCCCGAGGGGCGGGTGGGTTGGGAGCAGGGGAAGGGAGAGTTCCCGGCCCCGCTCCGCCTCCCCTCCCCCGGGACGGTGGCGGAGTTGCGGCCGCTGAGGCGCTCCCACCGCTCCTCGCCGCCTCCTACCTCAAAACTCGGAGCGAAGTGGGCAGCCCGGCGCTGCCCAGCCCCGCCGCACTCCGCCGGCGCTGCGGCCCCCTCCGAGACGACGACAGCCCCGCGAGCGGCGGCGGCGGCTGAGCGCGGCCCCGCTCCACCCCCTCCAGCCCAGACTCGCACCGAATCAGCAGCGACGAGCCCAATAACAAGCTGTTGAGCAGAATCTGCCCTGCTTGAGCTCCCATTGGCCCCCTCGTGACGCCCGGGGGCTCTGCCCCGCCCGGATTGGGCGCCGCGGACAGCACCCCCATTGGCCACAGGGCGGCCGGCAGAGGGGCATTGGCCGGCCGTTGACGCAGGTAGAGCTACGGAGACTTTTTATTGGTGTTCCTCCAGAGCGCCAGCCGATTGGCGAAGGTTGACGTGAAGTCAGAGTACCCCCACAGGCGATTGGTAGGAGTCGGATCCGGATGTAGCTTTGGGAGCAGCGATTGGCCACGGCTAGGGGACAGGAAGAGCAACTGCGCGGTCTGATTGGTGCGGGCCGTCTCTTGGAGACGCGGTGAGGCGGGGACGAGCGGGAGGGAGGGAGACGGGCGGCGGTGACGGCGTCCTGCGGCGGCCCGGGGCACGCGGGGCGCATGCGCGGCGGTCAGCCTCCCGCCGCCATTTTGCGTGCGGCTCTTTCCCATTTTAGGCCGTGGGAGGAAGGTGAGGGGACGAAGCTAGCGCCCGTCTCGTGAGCGGTTTGGGAAGCTTCGCTCGGTGCGGCTTGGCGCAGAGCCTCCTCCCGCGCTCCAGAGAGGCGGTATCTCCTCGTTGCTCCCCCCCCGGGTCAACTATCGCGCCGTCCTCTGTCCCGCTTGGCGGCGGCGGTGACGGCCCCGGAAGTGAAGTGGCGGCCATGGTGGGGTGGCGGCGCCTCTGGCGGCGCCCGGCGGAACCTCTCGCTGAGAGGGCGTGGAGGAGCTGGGCGGTCTGGCGAAGCGCGGGGCCGCCGGTAGCCGTCCCGCGCCGCTCTCCCCACGGGAGCCCATCGGAGTGTGGAGTGGCGGCGCTGAGGCGGCCCGCCCGCCGCGGTTGGTGCCGAGGGCCCCAGCAGAGATACCGCCGGGGCTGCAGGTAGGGGCTGCAAGGCGCTGCCCGTGCCGCTCTCCCCTCAGCCGGGCCCGTGGGCGGGGCAGGGGTGGTCGCGCTTCCCTGGGAGGAAGGCGTTGCTCCGTCGCCATTAATCACCCTGCGATGCACTCGGGGTGAAGCCCGGGGAGGGGGACGTGACCGTCCCTCGCTGTCCGGTATCTGCTGTACGCGGTGCTGGCGGTTGTGGTGGCCGCCTGACAGGCCGCTGAGGGCATCTCGTCACAGAAAGGTGCAGTGAGAGCGGGAGAAGACTGTAGGTGTTGGCGGGGCTGAGTGCTTGGCGGGGCGGGGGGGTGAGGGGTGTTTCCTCGTCCGGTCCTTCCGTCCCCGTGGCGGATGCTCTGAAGGTGCAGTCTCACCGGGCAGGTATCTGAGACCGGCACCTGTCAGAGGGGCTGGGGGAGAACCGGTGCTCAGGGGCTAGCTTTGACACTGCTAAACAGTAGTTACTCTTTATAATAATAAACTACATGTATTAGTTTATATTAACTACTGTTAATAAAATATGTGTATTTTTAACATTGGTTTCACGTTTTGGGCTTTTTAGATAGAACTTTCGGCATAGTTGAATGTAAGGCAGTTCCACTATTTTTCAACAAAGTAATAAGTGTCTGTTTGATAACGTTCACTCTCAGTTACAAGACCTATGTTAGGTTTATCTAAAGCAACAGCGGAGGGACTTACCAGTATAGTTAGGGGATTCATTGTGCTAATTTGACAGAAAAAGATCGTTAGTTTAGTTGTAGTTTCTGTGCAAGTTCTTTTTTGAGGGTGTTTTTTATATTCTTTTTTTATTATTAAAACTGATACTTTGGAAAGCAGTAGGCAAAAGAACAGTTCTCTAGGGAGTTTAACAAGCGGTGACGTATAATACAGATAAGGTTTAAGATATAATGCACACAAGGCGTGTTTAGAGTTGACTGAATGGGATGTCTGATATGAGGGAGGGGTAGCTCTAGAGTTCTGGGTTGTAAAAACAAAGATGCTTGAAGATGTATACAAAATGTAAAAAGGTTTGAGGCATTTAGAGCTGAGGGAACTTTGATTTCGGGCTGTAGCTCAACTTAATGCAGTGGATAAACTGAAGAGCAAACTATTGTGTAAAATATATTAATTCTAATCCAAATGTTAACAAAACTTTAAAAATTCACTTTGAATGTGAACTTCTCATCTCTTGTTGTGCGGGTGTCTATTTTTGTCAGTTAGGTTGACAGTTGGACAAGATGATCTTTGGGGTCCCTTCCAACCTAGAAGATTCTGTGATTCTCTATGGAATGTATTGGCCAAATCATGCCTTAAATTGTGAGCTTTTCTTGAGACGCAATTTGTATCTCTGTACTTAGTACCATTCAATAAATAACGGTTTGTAACCAAACTAATCAATCTTGTTTCTGGTTTCTAGCAGAAAAACCCTGTCCACCTGGATGTGTCTTTTGCAGCTGGCATGCTTAGGAAGTTCATGGCACGTCACCCGTGAAGCTATCGTGAGCAATAGGACTCTGTAGCCGGTCAGCAGGAGAGGAGACTTGTTCTTTTATGGTATTTAAAGCACCTAAGAATGCCTAGCGAGGCAGCTCAACGAAGAGCGTAAACATTCTCACACAACTTAGGGATGATGTCTGGTATAATGGAATGAAAAAGCTGTGCTTTTGGCAAGCCAGAGAGAGCATCTAATTTTGGTTTAAAGTAACTTTTCATTGGAGTATGAACTTCAGGACTCAAAGTTAGAGGATGATAATGATTTTTTGCATCCTAAATCTATGTCAGTGTTAACTAGCCCTGAGACTCAAAGATAGCTTGGTTGTACTGGATCCTCACAGCTGTGCCCCATTCCCCAGTGCAATCCCTTACAGGGAAACAGTTGAAATGAGGGGAGGAAACGAGCAGGGGACTTTTCTGTTGTGAGCCAGTCCGTTAATTTTACAAAGCTAACGCTTCAGAAGCTCTAGAATGAGACAAATCGCAGTAAGTCCTTTTATTACTTAATCTCTCTAGACATGCTATAAGGTACAATTTTTTTAATGTCATTGTTCAAAGCAATAATACTTGTATTATGTGTACTTTGTTAGTACCAAAGGTCTTGTAGATGTAGTATAGGAGATTCACCTAAGGATATGCATTTTTGTCATACCTCGTGCAAATTAGCACGAGGCTTCTTAATTTAAGAACAGTAAACACAAAAGCATCAAGGCACTCTAAGCACGACACCAGTCTTTGGTAGTATGTAATTCCAGAGTTTAGGTGATGGCTGTAAGTAAATTAGAAAAAATAATGTATGTTGGTGTATTAGTTGCAGAATGTACAGAAATTTTGCCCAAAGTCTTCCATAGATGTGGCACTTGATAGGAAAAGGAAAGAACAGGAATGCCTGTATCTTATAACGTTCTTTATAAGAATAGCAGAATAAGTAGTAGCCAAATAAAACTGTTGAATGTGTGATATGGCTTCCTTGAGGAGAGAGATTTCTGGGATAAGTAAGATGTTTTAATTCTCTTCAGTAGTTGCATGCTATTCTTGACATACAGCATTTACAAGTAGATAAAAAAACTCAGAATACACATACAATCAAAGCCAAAATAGTCTAAAAATATTAAAAATACTGCTTATCGTTCTAACATTGAGCTTCTTTGTATGTAATGAAGGACTGTGCTACTTTACGTCAAATTTTTGCAGATGTTCAGAAGACTCTTGGCTTCCTTTATTTTTGTCTGAAGTGTTTAGTTCTTTTTTTTTTTTTTTAAATGCTCTTCCCCTTGGTGTTTCTATTCTGTAAGTAAATAGGCAACATTTTTACCAGCAGTGGTTGAGAAGCATCTGCTTTGTGGTTCAGAACCTCTGCCTGCGTGGAACTCCTGTATTTCTGTACAAATGAAGGTCAGATGTGTGTTTCCCACAGCTTAGTATTGAAGTGGTTGCAAACTGCTCAGGCAAGACTGTGTTAAGAAATTGTGAAATACTTAATGTGCAGGTATAAAGGAAAAAAACCCAACGAATGTGAAGTTGAGAGTAAAATTTCAGTCAGTAATAGCTGGATTATAAAAATAAAAGGTCAAACCTTCCTAGTCATGGAGAAAATTGTGCTTTACTGTTAGCTATCAGCAATAAGTTCCTTCATATTTATTATCATGTGCTTCTAAGAGAAAACAAACTATCCAGTAATGCTAAATACTTGCCTACAGTTTTCCCAGCTCTGGCAGATTCCTGTCTCCGTGTTTAGAAAAGTGGATATTTAACTATTCAGACATAAGTGTGTGTGCTCTTTTTCATGGCTCCATTGCAGCTGTTGCTGATGGAGAAGACACAAAGTTTAGCACCCCTTAGGAAGTCTGAATTAGCATGTTACATCCACTGAAGTTTAGTAGTGGTTTCTTGAATTTGCTGAGGGTAGATTTGCAGCAGTGCAGTATCTCTTGATATGAAAAATCATAAAATATTTGCAGCATAGTATTTTGTGTGAGAGAAAAATCTGGGAATTGGGTTTCCTGTCAGCTCTGCAGCTAACAATAATGCTCACTTCGTAGTTCCTTTTCCCAGTGACACTTGTAAAATGATGTTACATGCTCAGCTTGTCAAAGTAGAGTAACTCTTGTTAGTGGTTTCAGAGATCACCAGGGAGAAGTAATCCCATTTTTACTCAATAAACTATGTCCAGACTTTGTTATGCTTTGTGGCTGCAGATCTTAGCTACAATCTCACATGTTATAAAATGTGTGTAGAAATCAGCGATGCATTAACTGATGTGTTTTATTAGCAGCCTAGCACCAAGAGAAGAGGTTTTGGTTTTCAACTGGTGTAACTGCTGCTTTCATCCTGGCCTGTTAGCCGTGGGGGGGTGCTTGGTGTGTATCATGCAGTCTTTTAATTCCAAAAGTAAAATGTTCCTTTTTTTCAAGGCTGATTTGGTAAAGTTGTGTTTGGATAGAATAAGAGCTGTCTTGCAAGAGACTATTTATTTTCTTTCTTGTATGTATTTTTCTATTATAATAGCTAGTATATTTGTATCAAAAGTTAATTTTAGCTAATTTAGCAACTATGGAAGAAGGGTGCCCATTGCCAGGGTTTACTAACGATTGGGTTCTAAAGCTGGTTTTTGCATGTTTTGTCTGTGCTGTTAAATTATCTGAATATAGATGCTTAATTTCTCTTCTGTTGCCTCACAAAAGGATGTAAGATTTGGAATTTGACTACAAATCCACTTAAATTCCTGTATGATTTCTAAGGACTACAAGTTCACATTGGTGACAATAGTGAGGCTATTACAACTACATTGGGGAGGTCATGCAGTGTTGCAAAACAGTAGTGCACAGTACTATAGAGAAAAGCAGCTTCAGTTAAGATGTGGCAAAGGACTTTGGTTGTCATCATCTGCAACCAAGCGATCTGTCTGTCTTTTAAAGCTTGAAGTCAAACAATTTAGTTGCTCTTCTGTATGGTAACATTACTTCATGCGACTGCTGAAGGAGAGCATCCTTACATATTTTTCGAAATAACAGTTTGCCTCTGCCAGCAGTAAAAGTGAAGGATTAGATCCACCTGTTGTTAGTAATTAAACCTGGGCTTTATAAATAACTTTTTTTTTTTTTGTGACAGGCAAAAGATGCTAGTTAGTACTAGAAATGTATCCTGTGCACATAAACATACGGCCTGTGATAGTGAGTCAGCCATTCCAGTATTGTAAATTTTAATTTTTAAAACTCTCTGTATTTTTTAACCGGCTTCTAAATTACCTCTGCAGCTTTTTTCTTGATTTCTGAGCTGTAGGAATTATTACTGATGTAAATATTTTATCTGTGGAAGTATTGATCTTTCAAGGAGAGAAGAGATGGTTTTTCTACAGGATTGGACGAATAGTTTTCTGTATACATCAGTCTACAGAGCAAATAAAGCTTTACTATTCCTGGAATACACGTAAGGTTAAAACATTTAAACCTGCATCTGAATCTCTAAATAGCCTGTATTCTTCCTAACAGAGTCAAATCTTGTTTATAAACACTATTGCTTGAGTAACCTTCTGTCTAAAGCAAACATACGGGGTAGAACCTGAATGCAAAATCTGCTGTGTTTTGGGAAGCGGCAATTACATATTTCATTGCTATTAAAACTTAAAAAGTCTTAAAAGATAAAAACTTAAAAATTTAAAGACTTTTTCTCTTAACATTTAAATGAGGTTGTGTGTTGTATTGGAAGAACCTTACTGCAGTCTGCTGAATAAGTTAAACTTCTGAAATGGAAGGTATTTCTCCTTAAATATTTAACTTTTGATATCTACTTTGGAGCAACACTGTGGTCACTTTTTCCACCTTTTGTGATACCAGACTGGGAGTAAGTGTATACTGAATAGTGGTCTAATACTATCCATATCTAAGATGTCAATTGGTGCTGAAGATGGAGAGCTCAAACAGGCTGTTGTTTCACTTTGGCAAAGTGAACAAACTCCAGTTGGATTAATTTCTCAACACTTGTGTTAGTAGATTCAGCATTTTCTTGTTTTTCAGAAGTAGTTTTGAGTGATCTGTTATGGCCAATCTGACGTAAGAATCTTCCTTGCTTATGCTACCTGTTGCTAGTTTGAATCTTGGAAGGCTTCCCCCCAACCTTACTTCTCAGAGGACTTTTTGCTGCAGAAGTAGCCATGTTAAAAAGTGCAAGAACTCTTAACAGAGTTATGTTCTCATATACACAGGCTTTTTCAGACATTGCTAAGTGGCTTGCTCAGCTTGGATTTTTACTAAAATGGATCTTTCCATACTTGTAGAGATAAAAAGTAGGATTCTAATACTGATGGTGAGTCCTTGGACCTGGACCAAGGTTCAGTTGGTCAATACTCATTCTTTTTTGAAAGTATTAATGCTCTCCATCTTTTGAATTCAGTAACATTCAATCTTTTCTTTTATTAGCTGTAAATAGCTGCTATTAGTCAGAATCTACAGTTCAGCCACTGATTATATTCTGATTTTTTCCTACTTAGCTGCCTTTTTCAGAAGATACTATTTATTTGTGTATGTAGTTTGAAGGATATTATTACCAGTAGCTAATTTCCACATGGCTAGGGAGTTAGCCCACTAATCAACACTGCATAATGCGTACTTAACTTGTGAGTTAATTGCAAGACTATACTGTTTGCAGAACCTTCAGGAATACGCAGGACCTCGTTTGTACAGAACCACTGAAATGGGCTGTGCTGTGTGACATCCAGAACTCCAAAAGAACAGAATACCTGTCTTTTTAGAGCTTAATTATTCTGAATCAATGAAAGATCTTTTATTAGAGAAGGAGTTAGCTCTTTCTTTTAAGCAGCACAAAGGGGGACAAACTAGCATAAGTGTAGAAACAAGCATATGGCTGGCAGAAGTAGTTGTTTGCTAAAGCAACTGACAGGAAACACATAAAGCTACATGTATTTTGATTCTGCCTCCTAAAACGGTGTTTCAGATTTTTTTTTTCTATTCCTGAGGTATATAGAAGGTATTTGGGGAAAATAGCCTCTCAAGTGGTGTGCCATGTAGACTGTGAATTAGAATTAGAGCTGGAATTGAGCTTTATGTAAGCATTCTGTTAAAGCCCTCTAGCACTCCCTTCGCTGCTCCTGACACCTGTTGATGTAGTCTAATGTAATAGGTCTCTGTCCCTCCCCGCAATAATGTAAGTAGCAGATTCCTGCTTTTTTTAAAAGCCTTGCAAACAAAGTAAATTCCCCTTTCAAAAACTTGGGCATCACTTGAGTGTTTTTTGGGGGTTTTGTGTATGTGTGTTTGGAATGTATCAGCTTCTGGGGGCATTTACTATAACTGAACCTACTATTCATCTGCTGAAATTTGAATCTTAGTGGATGTATTTTGGATATGCAGACAATACTTACATCAAATGATGTCTAACTTTATGCAGCTATAAACCACCCCATGTTTTTTCTAAACTCTTACTTGCCTTGTCTTACCATGTCACTTATTTTCAGTGGGTAGTTCTTACACTGTCTTTAGGGGAGACTTCAGGAGATTCCAGTTTTTTTCCTGTATCTGATTTTATGTACATATTTGGACTATAAGCTCTGTGATGCAGCTGCCTGCTTAATTCTAGTTGTCCATTTTTGGTTGGCACAGCAACTTGTAAGAACCATTTTTAAACAACTGTTTTGAAGTCCTTTAATAGCTACATACTGAAGATGAAAGAGCACTGGTGGTTGCTTAGTCCATCTGGAAGTAGGAGACTGGGTTTGAGCTTGATTGTAGATCCCATGTTCTCAAATCCTAAAGTGTATTTACTGGACAAACAGTAAGGTACACCCTTACCTTTTGTATTATCACCTGTTTTCTGCAATTCTGTGTAATTAGACATAATAGGTAGCAAGACCTTCTATGATGGAAAGTTACAAGCAGTTGGTGTCTCAAAATAACTCTCAGTTCTTAAGTAAAAGCAACTTCCTTGCTGCATGTAACTTGAAAAATTGGTAGGTGGAGAAAAAGCTAGTCCTTGTTTCAGGTGTACACAACTGAAGGAAGAAAATGAGGGGGAGAGAACAGTCTCTGAGCTGTGTTTTTGGTGCTATTACAGTCTTAAAATTATCATGACAACCAATACTATTTTTCTCTTCAGAATTTTGAAACTGTGCAATTATTTTAAGGTCATGATTGTCTTCCAGCTGATAAATGCTTAAGATGCATTGTTGAATTCACTGTTTTGTGTTTCTTTCTATGGTTACAGTTTTATCTTAAGGAAGAGACTTGTAAAACAGCATATGTAGTTATTCCAAATCCCCTTCCTGGAGGGTGACGGAGCCTGTACAGCCAGACAGCATCCGAGCGCTGGTGTGTCTGGTACAGTCACACTCTCAGCATGTGGGGCTTTTAACCTCAGGCCACCAAGCTATTTCTGTTGATGAGAAGGAAGTGACAAATGACCTGATGCTTGGCATACTTCAGATCTGCATGAGACAAATTCTGGCTGAAATGTTTCCTTTCTGAGAGTCAGTACCAAATACATATTAGTACTATTTCTTTTGGAGATATCCATACGGGTTTCTGCCACACAGGAGATTTTACATATGCATTACTTCTATGAGCTTCTAACAGATCAATCTTCCCATAATTTCATCAGCAGTACTAGTCAGTTGCAATGAAGATATTCTCCAGTACTTTTTATGGCCTTATAAAGGCAATACAAGCAATGAAAATTAGTTATCCTGATGCAGTAGCCTAAACTTGATTTTTGTATTCTGCAAGCCCAGTTGCATATTCTAAAATCTGTCCTAGTGCAGTCATGGAGATGTATGTAAGTAAACTAGGTACTGGAACATGTAGTTTTTTAATTTGTCATCTGCAGTTCACCATAGTTCCCCTCTAAATTCTCTTTAATACAGCTTCTGTATGTGGATTTGCTGTCTAAATATTTATAACAGGGAATGTGACATATCCAGTCTTATTAAATACCAGAGTAGTGATTCATCAGGTTCTGAGTAGCACTGGATGTATGAGACTTAGAGAGAGAGAGGAAGTATCTTCCTGTACATCCTACTCCTGTGTCATTATTGGATCTATGTATTTCGAAAACACTCCTTGGTGGAGGAATGACTAACCTAAGAGATGAGTTTGTCTATACACTATTGCTTTTTGGTGTTCTGTTGAAGTTTGTACTTTGGGTCTTAAGCAACAGCATATGCTATTAAAACTCTGAGCTTGTAAGTGTTTCAGCATGCCAATAATTTGTTATGCATTCCAAGTGAGGATTTGACTTTCTGCTCTATTATGTATTCTCATAAATTGTCAGAGTCTGGACTAAGTAGGTTACTTGTGGAGCCCAAAGCAAGAAGTGCTGCTAATGGCTAATTATGGTTTGTTTTTTTTTCTGTTATCTTTAGAACTGAAACTTAGCAGTGCTTTGGGCAGAAATAATTCATGTGAGACTGTTAAGAATCACTTCTTGATCAGATCTCTGGTTCAGAAACTTTTACCCTGCCTGTTTGCGAGCCTTGCAATCCATTCTCCCATTTCAATGTTAAACTGAAGTTATAACTGACTGTTTTCAAGCCAATTATAAAAGCTAATTTTAATTTTAGGGAAGGGGATCCAAGCCCTGCTCTTGTGGGAAGGCATGCTGGCTGTGCTGTGGGAGGCTGGTTCTGGGAGCCTTCAGAGGTCAGTGTCACAGGCTGCTTGCTAGTGTTCGGTCTGTCATACTGGGCCTGCGCGTGTTGCACACAGCTCTGAACTGAGTCCTGTCCTAGTCCCTTGGCATGTTATAAGACTCACTGCACTCAGAGTGAGCTCACTCAAAAGTAGTACTACTAAAGTAGGCATGTGTGGTATTGTCTAAAGGACCAGCTTCTACCTCTTCTAGAGCTTTAACTCTATGAGCTCTGAGCATAGTCATGCCCCACAGCTGAAGCTACAAGAGACTGACTAGTGAAAGCTTTCAAATCTTTGTTTTAGCTGTCTGATCAGTCAGTGTGCTCTGGGCTTAAATCAAGCTCTTCCCGCTAGATACTGTTTAAGACTGGAGGGTAAGAGAGTATCTGCAATACAGATAGACTTTTCTTTTTTTTTTCCCCATAGTCCTGTATTTAAAACAGAGACTCTTCTAAAAGTAAGGTGGTCTTCTTGAGATTTAATAGTCTTTTCTCTTGTTCTGTACCAGATCTAGTCCTCATTTAAAAAATAAGTCTCAAATCCTTCTGGAGCTTAGCTTTCACCAAGTGATTTGCCTCAGACAGCCCTACGTATTTAGAAGAAAAACCCATGGTCTTAAACATTTAATCAAAGTTTAATGATGCTGTGCTGTATTTTTAAGTCTTTATGTGGTCAGTGTTGCCATGAGTAGGCACTTCTTGGAAGATTTCTTCCCCTGCTCAGCTTCTACTGTTTGACACAGCAACAAGTAAATACTAATTCTCAGTAGCAAATTTCATTAACTGATAGGCTAAACACCAACTTTGTGGATTAAATCAGTGAAACATTATGATGGCTACTGCACAACTGTATAATTAAGCATTATGCAAGTTAGGAAGTTACTTGTTAAAACCAATGAGAGAATCACATTGCATATCCCAGTTGGAACTGTGACTAGGTTAAGGATACAAAAATAACTGTAATGGCAAATTTGCAGTAGGTTTTCTGCTGAAGTGAGGGTCCTCTGGACTAGAAATCTATTCTAATGTTCCCTGAGCCTTACTGTTAAAAGGCAGCAGTGCTGAATTTCAGATCAAATAGAAGTCTGCTAGGTTTCTGTTTCTAAGTTTAAGGGAAATTTCAGTACTGAAATAGCTTACTCAGTATTCTCCTGCCTTTTTCCTCCTTGGCCCCCTTCTTCTGCATAAATGCAAATATTTTTCCCCCCTTCTCATTCTCACTTTTTTCCCCTCTTTCCTCATCTGCAGTCAATGGAAATGGAAGCAATAGATTCTTTCCTGACTACAGATAAAGGTCAGTTCTCATGAAGAGGTTGAGCCTATAGCCTGGTAAGTAATTTGGAAAAGAAGCTGACAGTAGTAATCACCACAACAGGCAAGACTGCTGTGCAGCACTGTATGTGTTACTATCCACTGCAAAATGCACATAGTCTTGAATTGCTTCTCATTGGACTTTACTATACAACCTTCCACAAGTGAGAAATGAGAGCAGGGTTCTTCAAAGGAGCTTTTTAGAGACTGTAGACGGCCAAGTGTTTTTTCAAAAGGAAAAAACTGTATAAAAAAATAAACCTGTTAGGGAAAGCTTTTGTTTCAAGGGCTGGTGATCATTAGTGTGTAGTATTAAAGCTGAGAAGTTTAATTCATTAGAAAAGTATGTATTTTTAGGTTGACTATTAGAATTTTAATGGCACAGTCTAGAGAACAAGTCCTATGAGGAGAGGCTGAGGCAACTGGGCATGTTTAGTTTGGAGAAGAGGAGGCTGAGGGGGGACTTCATTGCCCTCCCTGAAAGGAGGTTGTAGAGAGGTGGGGGTTGGCCTCTTCTCCCAAGGGAATAATGACAGGAGAAGAGGAAATGGTCTGAAGTTGGGGCAGGGGAGGTTTAGATTAGATCTGAGGAAGAATGACTTTCCTGAGAGGGTGGTCAGGCACTGGAACGGCCTGCCCAGGGAGGTGGTAGAGCCCCCATCCCTGGAGGGATTTAAGAAACGTGCAGACATGACACTTCAGGGCATGCTTTAATGCCCAAGATTGTTGGTTTTTGTCTCTCTGTGTGTAGGTGTGGTGTGTGTGTTGGTTTGGGTTGTGTTGTGGGTTGTTTAAAAATACGTTAGCTCTTAAAGCATTAATTCCAGTTACATTGCTTAATAGACCTTGCAGCTTTAGAACTTAACCCAAGTGCTATTTTAAATTGGATTAGTTTTTAATTTCTCCTAGTCTTCAGATAAACCAAAGCTTAATACTTCAGATTAAAACTCCCTTTCCTGAATTCTTGCTTGTTATGTAGGCTGTAGCTGTGCACATCACCTTAACTTGTAACCAGCTCTTTCACACTTAGGTGTGTTTTCATCTCTTCTGCCAAGAGCAATCACAGAACGCAGCTATGAATGAACTGCAAGTTGTGATACTGGTTAATCAAGGAATAACCAAGTACTATAGTTTTTAGTATTAAACTCTGCATTATAAACAAGAGATTTTTCAAACTTCTAAACAGATTGTTTTTCTGTACCTAGCCTAGCTCACATAGAGTGCTGTAATAAGAGAAAGCAACACCAGCCTGATAATATCTTTCCTTCTTGATGTCTGTTTTGATACAGAGTACAGTTGCTTCTTTATGATGCTGGCCTATACTCTTTTGAAATAAAAGTTAACAGGCAGTAAAATGGAAAATTTTATTTGTGCAAGTTGGTCACTCAGTTTCTTCCAACAAGTACACATTAGCATCCCATGCTTACTTAATACATTATAAACAAACCCGTTCTAAGTTAAGAAAAGTTGAACTTGTCTTGAAGTAACAATGTGTTACATATTGTCATCGTCTGATTCATCTTCCTCTTTCAAAGATTCCTATTTAAAAAAAAATAAAAATAGTTTAACAGTTGTTTCATAATATGGCCTGTAATTAGCAAAATGAGTTTTGCTGTAGCTTTACAATCCTCTCTATCTAGTCAAAGCCTTTGTATTCAGCAGGCTAGTTCGTATCTTTAGGAGGTAACACTGAGCACCATCATTACTTTTAGAACAAAAGCAAAGCTGTTAAATGCTGTAAGTTTAGCTTAGTCCAGATAGTTATCCTTAAAAACTGATCCAGGCAACATGACTTACTGCCTCTCCTACTCACTTCTACCTCGAAGAATTAATGCATTTACTTTTGAAGGGGAAACACACCAGCTGTGCAAGCCTGCTGAATTGCACTTGTTTTTGAAAGTAAGATCTAACCCTGGATTACGATGTAAACTTCACAATTGTCCCTTCAGAATAGTATCACCTAATGCTCAAATGATGTGTGTTGTAACTATACATTTTTCCAGCCATCACAACAGCAGAAGCCTAATCTTCAGCTAGTTCCTTCTCCTCTAGACTTGACAATCAAGCACTGGAACACCGCTGAAGTCACCTTACCTTGGCATATTTTTCTGCTTCTTCCCTGATGTCTTTGGGAACTATTTCATGTTTTCCATTGGTTACTGCCAATAAAAAGGGTACATCTTAAGTAGAATTCAAACAAAGACTTCAACATACAGAGTAAAGTTAAGCAGCAATGTTTTACTTCAGTTACAGAAAGTTAGAAATTTTCTATATTGTTTATAGAGATGACAGAAATGCATTACCTTCTCCAACCCAGCTGAGTTCCAGCTCAAAAGCTTTATCCTTTACTTCATCGTGAACTATGTAGATTCTGAAGGGAACAGAGAAAGTACAGATTAGAACAGATTGATCAATAGGCTGTACTCAATACTTTCTTCCTTTCACAGATTTCTTCTGTTGAAGTACACTTCCTATGGTTAACAGAAGTTCTCCCTGTGCTTTCTTCCCTGCACCCCCTTCCCCCCCAAAAAAAAAAAACCCCATCAGAGAATTTTCCAGGCTTAATTGCTAGTATAACATTACATTAAATGATTACAGCTGAGATGCAGGTTGAGATGTTCAAGTAACCATAATCAGAGCAACCATTAAGATACTGCAGGACCAAAGCTACATCATCATTGCCTGCTTCTGCTAGATTGGCTGTAATACAGTTAGGAGTGTCCTTTATTTCCCCTGTATATCTTACTTCAGTTTACACTTATAGAGCTCCATACAGACTGCCATACATGGCAAACATGACAGTAATCAATTTATACAAGTGGTAGCACAGTGTACATAGTACCATCCAGACCAGTAA
Organism: Calidris pugnax; assembly: GCF_001431845.1. Taxonomy (NCBI): domain Eukaryota; kingdom Metazoa; phylum Chordata; class Aves; order Charadriiformes; family Scolopacidae; genus Calidris; species Calidris pugnax. The sequence goes on from NW_015091240.1 coordinate 362,981, forward strand.
AATCCCTCCTTAGTCTGTGGGACAAAAGTCTTATGATGCCATAATAGCAATGCTGATTTGACTACATTATAGTACTCGGTGGCAGAATATGTAAAGAAACTATAACAACCCTGAGTTGAAACATACATTCAAAACAATAGTAGAACTTAAAATAACCTGTGGCTTCACTTGTTGAGAAGGTTGTATTCCTTATTAATGCTTTCTGAAACAAACTAAGTCAAAAGCAGAAAAATACCAGCTATTTCTAGCCAACGTAGAAAGCTTGGAGATACCAAGGAGGACACCTTCAGTAACACACAAAGTACTTCCAGTAAAGTTTGATACAAGTCTCGTGAAACAAATATAAAGAACAAAGTTAACAATGGTGTCCAGGGAAATACCATTACATTCTCTGATTGCTGTTAGATTGGACTTTCTGATCGTTGCCTAAGATGATCCATAGGCCTTTCTTATGTTTTCAGCTGACAAGCCCTTTGCAACAGCATATACCATTACAACTTCTTGAAGAAATCGTTACTCTGGACTCTATCTAGTATTTTAGGATTTAAAAAATTATTATATGATTAAAATCTTTATTATATTCCTATCTTTTTCAGCTACTAAGGAGCTGAACTTGAGCTGAAAACCAGAATGATATCTGGAGCTGCTGTTAAGTTTTGAGCTGAAGCAGAATTACAGAACAGAAGCCTTTTCATTATTTGAAAATCCATGCCTTACTTGAGCCATTGCTGTGCAGTCCTTGCTAGGTTTCAAGAACAGAGATCCTACAAATTTTTGTCTCTAGCTGCTGCCTTGAGAGCCTCAGACACAAACTTCAAAATAAACTCACATGCTCAAACACCAATGATAGAAGCATGTTTATTACTTCTTTATAACCTTCTAAGCAATAGCCATAAAGTGCTGGAGATTAGTTTTGCAGCTGCAAAAGTAGTGTAGATACCTGAAAGGATTTGTTTGAAGAAGTACTAAGTCACAAAGTATTTTCAAGATAGATGGCCAATTCATGTTCTACCTAACAGAAAGTACTCTCTCTTCCAGTATCTTTTTTTTTCCCCTCACTAGTACATGACTTCCCCCCCCCATAAGTACACTAAGTACACTATCCTCACATAAAGTTTGTGGAATAGTATTAGTAATTACAGGCATCTATCACTGACGTGTTGTCCTAAATTGCATCAGTAAATTGCAAATTAAATATTTCCAGTCTTTTCATGTGGTATTAAGCTTTATCATTTGAATAAGATCAGCTATACCCTATATACATCTTTAAACAAGGAGTTGGACTTTGCTTCTTTCCTAAGCACCTGGGTTGTTTTAGGCAAATAGGAAGGCTGGGTTTAAAGACCTCAGCTGCATTTCTACACTGCCCTTTAATGTCTGAAGCATCAGTTCACTGTTTAATGTGCATAACAGTGTACTGCTCTTTTTCAACATCAGGACACCAAAGACTTTCCCCCATCTGTCACCGGGTTTATATATTTTAAAACCAGTGACTACATTCAGACAGTTTAACCTTTAATCCACTGATGCTACAAGTTGCACCTATAAGAAGTAGTAGATGAGATCAAAAGACATATTTTTCACATCCTTTGGCATTTTTCAGTACTGAGTGGCATATCCTATCTCACAAGAAGAGAAAAAAAAACAATAGCAGAAGATACTGCAGTCAGCATGAACATTCATCTAGTGCAAATGAAACCTGGTACCCAATTTAAAAGGAATAGCTTCAGTTTGAAACCATAGCAAGCTCACCAGTACAGATTTTTGTCGAGTTGGAAAAACAGGCCAGAGACTTACATTTTTGCAACCTCTTTAACAACATCACGGCAGGTCATGTCCTTCATCTGTAGACAAAAAATACACAGCTTAAGAGAATATACTGTTTTCCATTTGTTAATGTTAAGAGAAGAACCAAATTTGTTCTCTGTTATGTTTCTTTCAGCCTGCTATATGCAAGTCATTCTTATAGTGAAGAATTTTACAACTGAAAGATTCTATTAAAAATATGTTACATGGAAACTTCCTCAGCTTAAAGCACTCATCAGCTGGAAGCTTATAAGCTGAACACATAAACCTCAGCATCGTATGAGCTCAAATTGTTCTTAGATGCTTTATGATCAACTGACATAAATTAACCACACTGGAGTATGGGGGAGGCATGGTATTTTCACATACAATATTCGTGTTCTTTTTAGGTAGTATAGCAATACTGTTGCTCTTACCAACATTTTAGGCAAGCAATTTTGACTTAAGTAATGCCCTACGAGAAGAATATTGTTCCAGCGTTAGCAACCAACGGCAGGCCTGAGCAAGGTATCAGCGTCTCATTTTAGATTTTCCTCACTGTTGTATCAGACTTCTGACAGTTTCACAGCTAATCAAAACAAAGTCTGGTGCCAATTTCCATGACATAATAAACCTAAGCTTTGTAAGTCTTCTTGACTATGAACTAGTAATATGTACATTTCGTTAATGCAGGTTCAAAACAAGATTAGCCTCATTTCCTTCATTTGAACAAGCCACATGGACATTGGCCTTTGATACTATACTCACAGAAACACACCTGTTGTTATTCATGGGAACCAAAAGGATGTCAGTCACAAAATACAGTCCAATACATTACATATTTTACTGACACTTCCCCTAGCATAAAATGATTTTCAAGTTCAAAAGAAGTTACAAATTTTTTCTCTCCCTATTATTTACACTGAGCTCAGAATGTAACACATAAATTATATATATTTTACCATCTCTGATTCTCAAAATGTTTTCAGAGCTGTAGTATGGAAGCTAGCTTTGAGACACTGGTGAAGGAATTAAGATAACAACAGTCTTTTCTTCATGTTGAGTGTCATGGCACTTTCTGGGGCTAAGTACACACCCACAGCAACAGTGGACCAGAAAAAAAAAAAGCCCATGTCTAGTTAGATAGACCTGCCATCACAGGCTCATCCCAAGACGTCTTCTGAACAGAGACCCATTGCCCCAGTCCTTACATGACTGCCAGTGGATCTGCAGCACAGGCTGCTGTGTACAAATATAACTTGTATGTTATAACATTTAAACTGCTATGTGTACTTAACCATATAGAGTGAGTAGTGAAATAGGAAAACCCCAAAGTCTGCTACTGTCACACATACTTAAAATGAGAAAACTGAAGTAAATTTATTTATTGCCATTACATTTTTCCCATCCCAGGTATGTTAATTCTGCAAACAATAAGAGTAAAACAGTTTATCCCAGGAGTTAAGTACAATTATGTCTATATATCAAGAAGTCAGAGCTGCATGGGAAGCACTACACAAGAGATTCTAGTACTCTCCACAAGACTACAAGTTTTCCCCCAGCTGAAGATACCAGGTGTTTTGCATAAGATGCAACAGGTGTGATCAATGCAGTGTTTTCTGTGTGCGACCTCAGCTACGTGTGAGGGTTTTGCATACTGTGCCCCCCGCACGTACAGTATCTTCTCTGCACTATCTGAAGGTGAGTTTAAAGCTCTGACTGCCTGCTTGCCTCTTACTTTCTACCTGTAGTCTCTTCCACAGGAACAAGTCTCAGTTGACAGGCTACTGTAGGCACTGTCACCCCACAAAAGGTTTTGTACTTCTGTCTTTTTCCCATTTCATTTTTGACAAATTCATCTTGTCTCTGACCCAGAAATCTGCCCAGTCAACAAGCCAGTTAACAAAAAGCCAGGGCATGCAAGACTGGAGTTGTTTCACGTTGCTGTGACAAGATCATATGTTACTGGAGACATTCTGCAAACAAGCTATTCAACAAATAAATGCAGTTAGGCCATATGGCACATCACTGTTCCCATGCACTGAATTTTATAGGCTCTACTGTAAAGTTCAAGCAATACGCGTACTTATTAGCTGTACAAAAATTATTCAATAAAACACAAGTGTTTGAAAATTCCAGCACTGCACAGAAAATTCATTTTTGGGGGTAGATTATGTGTTACCCAACATACCACCTTTCTGCCAACTAGCACACATGGAAACTGAAATTACGATTTCTCAGATGCCACAATTCCAGTATCAAGATCAGATGATCTTGTAGGCTCTTTAATTTGGTATTCTGACCGGATTCAAGACTGAAGGAATCATGTGTAGGAACATTTTAATTTTTTCTATAATTTTTCAGTTATGATGCTACAAGACCATAAACAGACTATTCTTAAAATCATGAACCGTATGAACTCTGAACCTTTCCATGAACAGCTGTGATGTACTTCTGCAGACCAAAACCATAAATAACATACAAGCAGAGTATAAAGTAAGAATTGAGACAGATGAAATGAAAGTAAGAAATAAAAAGATGAAATAAAGTAAGAAATGAGACAGATGAGGAGTAGGGTTGTCCCATGTTAACTGTCCAATTCCAAGAGTGTCAAATAATGAAACACAAGAGAAGGACAGACGTCTTTCAGGGTTCTAACATTGTTCTGAATCACCTTAAGGCACACTTCAGTACATTTCAGTAGTCTTCTCTCCACAGACTAGTTTTACACAGCCAGCTGTCTGCACGCTCATTCAGAATGCTATAAACAACTTCTCAGTCTGCACTCACAGAAGCGTCTCATAACACTTCACAAGTTACAGTATTGTGCAAGCAAGAAATGCTGAACAGAAACAGCTCGTTTTGGTCACGATGGTGTGCCATATAGTTGTACTCTTCCAGTGTTCATCAGATGTGTAAAAAGTGTTTTGAAAGGTGTATTACAGTCAGAAACAGCAAGCTACTGCAACAGATCTTTTGAAAAAAGGCTGGGAAGTACTGTCTTACCTGGCAAGGACTTTATTTCTTGCCATTTCATTTTCAGAATCATTCCAGAGGTTCAGTATTCTGCAGTTTCACTCACTGTCCTTAACAAGACCGGATTTTTCAACTTTTTAAATGAATGGATCATCTAAAACCTTCATTCACAACTAAAAACTTAGTTATGCTTTTATATTCACTCAATTACTTTGCTCGCTGGCATGCACAGGAATATCTGTTTACTTTTCTTGTTTTGAACACGTGCACTCCTTATGAAGTACCCATTGCCCAGGGGCAAGACTTGAGAAATACTGCCATTACAGAGGCTAAAATATCTCCGAGAATGCACAGGAAGATGTTCCATCTGCTTCTCCTGTATTTTATATATATTTAGTTATCCAAAAGGGTAACATAGTAAGCTAGAATTACTTGTTTTGAAACAGCACCACAAAACTGTACCATCATACCTGAAGTTTCTCAATCTCTGTTTTTGCAGCCTGCCTGGCTTTACCAATGGCACACCCCCAGTAACCCTAAAAAAAAAATAAATAAGAAACATGCAAATTTAATTAAATACCAAGCCCTTTACAGTCCTTACTGTCCTATAGCCTGTGACAACCCTCACCCTACTCACGCAGCGAGAAGGCTGGGTAAACCTTGGTATTGTTCTCGCTTGGGACACATTCCCAAACTGCTGAATAGAAGCCAATGACTAGATGAAGTACTACCACTGTTGATAGAGAACAGAAGTGCTTGGTAGTTCCTGGACAGAAACATACCTGCTTAATTTGTTATTACAGTGAATGGAAGAGCCAACTAGAATTAGAGAAGTTCACCTACCGTGAAAATACACCGAAGCGTAAACACATAAAAATTAAGCACTTCTATTTCTTTCAAGAGCTATGGTATTGGATATATTGAACAAAAATTTAAAAAAAACCAGAACAGTATGAGTGCATAATGTCCTGTGCATAATACACAGCTGAAGAAGCAGCACTAGAAACAATTATCAAAAGTATTTTGATTTGACTTGCTGCTAGCAGCCAGTGTCAGAGTAACACCCTTCTCTCCCTGAAGTATTTTGTGAATAGGTTATCACTACAATACTTGCCCTTTTGGGGCAGTGCACGGGACTTTTCATTGGATATAGCCAGGTGGAATGAACTCCCAAATTTGTGACAGACAAGCTTTAAAACAAGTTTCTCAGAAACTGTACTTCTAAGAAATACACAATGTATTCAAGAAGGGTATGCAAAACTCAGCTCTGTTCATTTTAAGCAGCAGTTCACCAGAGATGTTCCCAGGCAAAAAGAGAATAAATTAATAGCTCTTTCGGAACAACACTTACTGTTTCTCTAAATAGGAACTTTTAAGAGGGGAGCTTATGTCAAGATGGAAATATTTTTGACACACTCACATATGAAACTCCTGATGGATCAATCATGTACAGCTGTGCACCATCATCATCATCATAGGACCCCAGCATGAAACTGGAAGGGAAAATGTGAAATTAGAAATATTTCTTCTACCAACTCACACAGAATTACAGAGACTACACCAACGCGGGTTTCCTACATTCTCCTTGGAGCAGAACTCCTCCTGTCCTGCTGTGTTCTATTAAGCAATTTGTCTGAACAGTGTAGTGTCACCATCACAGCCCAGCACCTGCAAGTTTCAAGAAGCATTTCTCTTGTCTGTAACTAGACAGCAGATCTCTGTTTAGCAGTCCCTTTGTACTTGGACCGTACAGTAGTTGTAACCTACTGTTTATCACCAGGGCACGGAGGATGATCGCAGAGGAAGGTTCTGCTTTTGTGACCATTGCAGATTTAATAACATCAAATCTTCAACTTGAAAATTCAGGGACAAACTGGCAATCTATGTAGACCCTCTTATGCATATTTGAATTCTTCACCTCACGTTTTACACAAACACACACACTCTAAAAGGGAGGGGAATCTATTTATGAGATGACTTTTAGGTTACTAATTCTAAGTTTAAAATAGACCTCAGACAGTGTACGGTCAAGACATACCTGCAACCAAAAGGTCTGACAGCACTGTACAGTGTGTATGCGTGCACATACATAGCCACTCTGTCTGCAAGATGCTAGATGGAAAAGGAAAACAAAGAATTTGAAACATTTATTTAATCTATAGGTAAACCTCAAGTAACAGAATTTAATTCTCTCTGTCAAGACTAAGAAAGCCAGAAAACCTGAGTGAACTGTGCCAATTACTTACCTTCAATGGAATATCGTAGCCATAGTTAGATCTAAAGTTAGAAGCCTCTTCTCTAGCTATATCTGCCAAAGAACGAGCATCTGCCAGAAGTCCTGCTACTGCCTGAAACGAGAATTATCATCAGCTAGGCCAAACATACCTTTCAATAACTTCATAAAATTAACGGGAAAAAAGTCTAATTATGGACTTAACCAAGTTATTTACTGAATTCTACATACTACAACAAGTGAACTCAATCAAACTATCCATCCACTAGCAAGCTCAAAACATGTCAATATGATTATCTATTAATACAGAATTGAATTTTTCACTAGGAAAATCAAGAGCCAAAATTATCTTCATGTTAAATAGCGTCTTATGATTTGCCACGACTACAGTAACCCAAACCATATATCATGTAACATATACTCAATAGGTAGCTTCAGGCATTTCTGTCACACAGCAACCACTACTTCGTATCATCCTGATATCACTATTACAGCTGAGCCAGTAATCCATACACCCATCTTTAAAGAAGTCAGTAATTCCCACACTGTTTGTGGAGACTCTTGCATGCAGCATGTTTTCCCCTTCACACCTTATTTGTTAACTCTATAAGAAAGTACTACTTAACACTTGTGTTTATATTTACATTCAAGTTTGAACAACTGGAATGCTGAAAAGCAGTTAAAAAAAATTAAAACGGCCTCAAAAATATGTACATCTTCCATTTTTAATTTGGATTTTATTTATATAGATGTGTGCAATCAAGAATAAATTACAGAAAACAGTAAAAAACAAAACCCACTAGCATTTTTGACTCTGTGCACAGAAACATTAACATTACTTTCTTAATCTACTTATTATTGATTATCCTATTTATACATTTCTATTCTTGGGGAGGGGGTCCCTTTCAATTTATGAAAAACTAAAATTAGGTAGCACCTTACCATTCCAACATGCCTATCGACATTAAAGAGACGCTTATTGGAACCCTCTTCATAAAGCTTGGACAGAACTAGTTTTTCTACTCCAAAGACAACACCATCTTTGCATCTTATCCCAATTGCTGTACTGAAAGACAAGATAAATTCAAGTTTCTCACACAGAACTGTAGTGTAAAACACATTGCAGAGAATTAACAAAATACAGTAAACAATGACATAATTTCCCCAGAAGCAGATTTGTTACAACTCCACTTTAACACTGAAGACAACAAGGGGGGGGGAGGAAAGCCAAAGCTCACTCTTAAACAAAGGAGGAAAGGACTGCCAAAAGTCCCTACTCAAATAGTTTTGGTAGCACTGTTTGGAGCTGTCACGTAGCTGCTGCCCAGCACCGAGCCGAACGACAGTAGTATGAAAACCACTCACAGTTTAACCTCTCCTTTTGGTAAATTCCCTGTTGATCTAGGAGATGTGACAACTCTTCTCTAACCCTCAAGAAGTGCATCATCAGGCAAAAATTACCAACCATGGCATAAATGAAATGCTTATTTGACAGCCTGTACCCAAAATGAGACACCTGGGAGATGCAATCCATGCCTTGCTAATCAATTGTCTCACTGCTGCTTGATCAGTCGGTATTTTCACTTTATACCATTCCTTTGCTCAAGGGAAGACAGATACTCAGAGATTCTGATGTACCTTCAGCAGAATTTTGTCCTCAGTTTCTTGAGGAATGCTTATGAAGTTATTATAAATTTATGAGGCCCTGAGCACATCAGACTTTCAGTGCCATTCACATCTATAAGATGGATTTAGATACTGCTACAGCCGTTCTATGACTGTCACAACCAAGCACCTTACACATAGTAATAAGACCTGCAGATTGTCCCCTAAAACATACATTTTTCATTGACCTTAACACACACGAGTGAGTTTAGTCTTCCTCTGCATTCTCCACAACATAACCATTTCTAGCAAGCAGATGTGATTATGCTACTTTCACACTTAATTTGAAGCCTGCTAAAATAAATCTTGGGACATAGTTGCTTAGAAGTAATTTGAACAACATAATTTTATCTGCAATGCCATCATGCTTGTCTAGTCCAATTCCTCTGCTTTAAAAAAGGCCAACCAACAGGTAGAGATGCAGATATTTGTATCTTACCTACTATTCTCCACAGCTTTCATAGCATATTCAACTTGAAATACTCTGCCATCTGGAGAGAAGGTGGAAGCTGACAGGTCGTACTGAAAAAGAAAAAGAACTCATTAAAAAACATTACATCCCAGTATTTTCAGAAGTTTATTTACTTACAAATGCAAGACTCTTATTGCGTGACATGAATAGCTATAAAGCACCAGCAGCAGGCTGCCCTCCTGCATAAGATGTGTCAGCAGCAGCAAACACAAACAGCTACAAGAAGTCATTTCACCACAACACCCACACTTCAAATCTCGTCAATCCAGACACTGCATAGGCCTGAAATCACCATGAATTTTGCCCATTATAAAACCTATGGGAAGTTTCAGTGTGCCTTTTAAATTGATTTTATATTTTTGGGAAAAAAACCAGTAACAGGAATTATACTCGAAATGTTTAGAAGTGTACGATGCCCGGAGGCAGGCTCTGTGTTGGACAGGCACAGGAGCGAGAGCTGTCTGTGGGTCAGGACCAAAGGAAGAGAGCGCAGGAGCTCCAGGAGCTGCTGCTGAAGGACCCGCGGCCAAACACACGGCCCTGCTTCATTCCTGGTGGGTCCCTCGGGCCCCGCCGTGGTTGAAGGCAGCAGGAGGTCAGCCATCCTCGCAGCTGACAATCCCCAGGTGACAGCCGGCCCGAGGGCCACCAAGGCGACTCGGCCAAACGCCCGCCAGCCCGGTGAGGCCTATGCGAGACCCGGGCCGTGACCCCAGAGCAGAACAAAGCGCCCCTCCGCAGCCGGCAAACCCCTCCGGGACCGCTTCACCCCCCACCGCCCGAGCCCCGAGAGATCGATCCCCGCGGCGGCCCACACCGGCGGCCCCGCCCCAGGCCTAGCGGGCCGCAGTGACTCAGCAGCGGCTCCGGGCCGATCCCTGCCGCGGCGAGGCCACCGAGCCCACAGGCCGCCCGCGCCGCGCCGGCTCCCCGCGGGGAGAGGGGCAGCCGCTCGCCCCATCCTCCTCCTCCCCCCCGGCTCGCCGCTGGCACAAAGTGAACGGCTGGGCCGGGCTGCCGGTGCTGCCGCCGGGGCCCCGCGGGCGAACGGGCGACACTCACTCACCCCAGTGCCGATGGAACTCATGGCAGCGGCGCGATCGCACGGAGACGGACGGCGCCCCCTTCCCGCTCCCCCTCCCGCTCCGGCCTCACTCGCGCTCCGCACAGCTCAACAACACACACTCCCATTGGCTCGCAGACCGGCCAATCGGCGGCGGCCAAGAGCGGGGCGCAGTGCCCAGCGGGTCACGAGGAGGAAAGGGCGGGGCCGGCAGCAGCGCCGCGGAGTCGGCTGGCCCTACGTTAAATAGAAAGGAGGGAAACAGCGCGAGGCGTGCCCGGCTAGCTCAGTCGGTAGAGCATGGGACTCTTAATCCCAGGGTCGTGGGTTCGAGCCCCACGTTGGGCGTGGTTATTTTTTTTGAACGCGGAACCGTCCGCTCCCGACGTTCCCACCGCGCCCGCGCAGGGAACACTCCGCGTGACGGTGCGGGAGAAAGGCCGCATTTTTATAACCGCTGTGGGTGCGGGGACGGAAGGTACCTCAGCTTTGCCGCTGCCCCGTGTGCCCGCAGAGCGCCGCCCGAGGCGCCGTGTGCGTCCGGAGAGCGGGCGTTACTGCGGGGGCGGGTGACGGGACACCGCTCCTCTGCTGGGCACATCCCAAAGCCAGAGAACGAGAGGGAATGGCTTCGAGCTGCAACAGGGTGGGTTTAGAGGGGCCGTTAGGAAACAATTCTTCCCAGAAAGAGTGGCCAGACCCTGGAATAGGCTGCCCAGGGAGGGGGTTGAGTCACCCTGAATGTGTTGAAGAGTCGTTGAGATGTGGGTGTGGGGGAGACCTTTGTAGAGAGGGGTTGATAATTGGACTCGATGATCCCGAGGGTCTTTTCCAACCTGAATGGTTCGATGAGTCTCTATGCATAGTCGTGCCCTCTGGTGGTCCTCATTTTGAGTGAGGGTCGTTCCTTCCTCAATCTTCATCTTCTCCATGTATCCTTTGGCTCACTTTTCATGCTGGCAAAAACATCCTAAGTGCTTAATTGCTCATTAAAACTAGTGATCTCCCATGTATCCTTTGGCTCACTTTTCATGCTGGCAAAAACATCCTAAGTGCTTAATTGCTCATTAAAACTAGTGATCTCTCCCCTACTACCTGTTTGTCAGACAGTGTTCATATTTATTTCATCCCTGTCTTAGGTCACCATCTTCTCAAGGCCACAGACATCCTTTCTTGTTTTACTAAGTCCTTGAAACCATTTGGGATGGTTTCAAAATAGCTCAAATAGCTAAATAGCTACATTTAACTAAAATAGCTATATTTCTTCTCTAAGAGAACATTCCCTACAATTTAACCATTTATAGAATACTGAAGTCTGCTTCAGGTATCAACTAAACTAGGAGCAGCTGTGGACTGCCTGGAGGGAAGAGAGACCTTGCAATGGCCTCTTCAGCTGCATCAGCTCCCACTCCCCAGAGCGTGCTTTTCCTGTGGAGGAAAGGTGCAGCAGCAACTCCCACTACAAGCTGACAGGGGTGTGGTGTTCAGGAGGTGCATCACAACTGTCTTCAAGGTATAGTTGGAAAAGCTTGTGCCCACCAGGATGCAGGTGCAGATCTGAGCATTTGAGGTGGAAAGTGTCATGAAGGGCCTGCCGGGCCATGTGCCTGAAGAACTTCACCTCTGCCACAGCACAGCTCTCTGTCCATGTCGTGCTTGGGGCAAAGATGGCCTCTGTACTCTGGCTGCTCAGGAAGATGTCTGAGTTGCCTCGTTGCACCCCAAAAATCCTCTCAATAAAGAGGGTTGTCCCAGAGACATTTGTCAGCTGCAGCTTGCAGGAGCGGCTGGAGGGCAGCACCTTCATATTGTAGTGATGCAACTGAGGCATCTGTCTCCCCAGTTCCAGAATGTGGGAAACGAACTAAGTTTTTCTTCAGTTAATTGCTATATCAGTCTTAGTGTGACAGTACTAGCAAAGCAGCTTTAGTGATGGCAAATATCTAACAAATTGTATCTACCTAATCCTCACAGATGTCCTTGTCCGTTGAAATGTCCTTGCTCCTAGAGTATTATCCAAGTGATGAGAAACAGCCTGGAACGTGTCCTTCAACAGGGGGAACCAGAAGAGAGAAATGTCTCAATAAGACTAAGAGAACAAGGTTTGGAAAGTACATCTGCTGGGCTGACAGTGCAGGCTGCCAAGGAGGCCAGCGCACACGGTGGGGTGCAGCTGATGAAGAAGAGGATACCACCACTCGGTGAAGTAAATGACCACCAGGGCGCTTGTAATTACTAACACTGGGCACCAGATGGCAGCAGAGACAGCGAAATACCTGGCAGTAGACAAAAGCATTTTTAAGCTCTAGGTTTCGCAGGCTGGGTGTGCACGTGCCCGACACATGACACATACACCTACACATGGCACACACACCGACACACGACACACACATGTACCGACACATGACACCGTGTGCTGTCAGGGGTCACCCTTTGGCTCACAGGTCACCGTGCAAGGTCTGGCGTCACCGCCTGGCTCACAGCTCAGCGTGCAGGGACAAAGGGCCACATGGAAGTTCACAGGTCACCACGTAGGGGGTCAAAGGTCACCATGAGGGTTTAACAGTCACCACGTGTTGTGTCAGAGGTCACCGCGTCGGGGTCAGAACTCACCATGTGGTGTCAAAGGTCACGGTGTTAAGGATCAAAAAGTCACCATGTAATGTCAAAGATCAGCATGTAGAGGGCCAAAGTGTACCATTTGGGTCCAGGGGTCAGTGTGTGGAGGTGAGAGGTCACCATGTAAGGTGAGAGGTCACCATTTAGGGTCAAAGGCCACCTGTGTAGGGTCAGGTGTCAGCGTGTGGGGTCACGTGTTGCTGTGAGGGTGGCAGAGCACTGGAATTGGCTGCCCAGGGAGGTGGTGGAGTCGCCTGCTCTGGAGACATGCAAAAGCCACCTGTGCAACGTGCTCTAGATGGACCTGCTTTGGTGGGGCGGTTGGAGGAGATGATCTCTGGAGGTTCCTTCCAACCCCATGGGATTGTGTGATTCTGTGAGGGGTCAGAGGTGACCATGGGAGTTCCAGGGTCACCGTAGGGGGTCAAAGGTGACAGTATGGGGGTGAGGGGTCCCCGTGTGGTGTCAGGGGTGACCCTTTGGCTCAGAGGTGACCGTGTGGGGTGAAAGGTCACCATGGCAGTTTTGAGGTCACCAGGTGGGGTCAAAGGTCACCTTTTGGGTCAGGGGTCAGCGTGTGGGGTCAGAGGTGACTGTGTGGGGTCAGGAGTCAGCGTGTCTGGTCAAAGGTCACCCTGTGAGCTCAGGGCCATGGTGTCGGCTCACGTTTCCCTCTGCCGTGCCAGAGGTCAGCAGTTGGGGTGACAGATCACCATGGTGTGATAGAACACCCATGGGTGGGTTTGAGCTGCCCCTCATCCTCCTCTTCATCACGGCGGGGGGGCCCTGGCGTAGGGTGTGGTGCTGGGAGGCCAGGAAACTGAACATGTCGAAGGTGCACTTCCTGGGGGGGGGAGGCGAAAACT
>NW_015091240.1:383102-386826 GCF_001431845.1 Calidris pugnax
CCCCGGCGCCCCCGCCCCAGGCCTAGCGGGCCGCAGTGACTCAGCAGCGGCTCCGGGCCGATCCCTGCCGCGGCGAGGCCACCGAGCCCACAGGCCGCCCGCGCCGCGCCGGCTCCCCGCGGGGAGAGGGGCAGCCGCTCGCCCCATCCTCCTCCTCCCCCCCGGCTCGCCGCTGGCACAAAGTGAACGGCTGGGCCGGGCTGCCGGTGCTGCCGCCGGGGCCCCGCGGGCGAACGGGCGACACTCACTCACCCCAGTGCCGATGGAACTCATGGCAGCGGCGCGATCGCACGGAGACGGACGGCGCCCCCCTCCCGCTCCCCCTCCCGCTCCGGCCTCACTCGCGCTCCGCACAGCTCAACAACACACACTCCCATTGGCTCGCAGACCGGCCAATCGGCGGCGGCCAAGAGCGGGGCGCAGTGCCCAGCGGGTCACGAGGAGGAAAGGGCGGGGCCGGCAGCAGCGCTGCGGAGTCGGCTCGCCCTACGTTAAATAGAAAGGAGGGAAACAGCGCGAGGCGTGCCCGGCTAGCTCAGTCGGTAGAGCATGGGACTCTTAATCCCAGGGTCGTGGGTTCGAGCCCCACGTTGGGCGTGGTTATTTTTTTTGAACGCGGAACCGTCCGCTCCCGACGTTCCCACCGCGCCCGCGCAGGGAACACCCCGCGTGACGGTGCGGGAGAAAGGCCGCATTTTTATAACCGCTGTGGGTGCGGGGACGGAAGGTACCTCAGCTTTGCCGCTGCCCCGTGTGCCCGCAGAGCGCCGCCCGAGGCGCCGTGTGCGTCCGGAGAGCGGGCGTTACTGCGGGGGCGGGTGACGGGACACCGCTCCTCTGCTGGGCACATCCCAAAGCCAGAGAACGAGAGGGAATGGCTTCGAGCTGCAACAGGGTGGGTTTAGAGGGGCCGTTAGGAAACAATTCTTCCCAGAAAGAGTGGCCAGACCCTGGAATAGGCTGCCCAGGGAGGGGGTTGAGTCACCCTGAATGTGTTGAAGAGTCGTTGAGATGTGGGTGTGGGGGAGACCTTTGTAGAGAGGGGTTGATAATTGGACTCGATGATCCCGAGGGTCTTTTCCAACCTGAATGGTTCGATGAGTCTCTATGCATAGTCGTGCCCTCTGGTGGTCCTCATTTTGAGTGAGGGTCGTTCCTTCCTCAATCTTCATCTTCTCCATGTATCCTTTGGCTCACTTTTCATGCTGGCAAAAACATCCTAAGTGCTTAATTGCTCATTAAAACTAGTGATCTCTCCCCTGCTACCTGTTTGTCAGACAGTGTTCATATTTATTTCATCCCTGTCTTAGGTCACCATCTTCTCACCCTACTACCTGTTTGTCAGACAGTGTTCATATTTATTTCATCCCTGTCTTAGGTCACCATCTTCTCAAGGCCACAGACATCCTTTCTTGTTTTACTAAGTCCTTGAAACCATTTGGGATGGTTTCAAAATAGCTCAAATAGCTAAATAGCTACATTTAACTAAAATAGCTATATTTCTTCTCTAAGAGAACATTCCCTACAATTTAACCATTTATAGAATACTGAAGTCTGCTTCAGGTATCAACTAAACTAGGAGCAGCTGTGGACTGCCTGGAGGGAAGAGAGACCTTGCAATGGCCTCTTCAGCTGCATCAGCTCCCACTCCCCAGAGCGTGCTTTTCCTGTGGAGGAAAGGTGCAGCAGCAACTCCCACTACAAGCTGACAGGGGTGTGGTGTTCAGGAGGTGCATCACAACTGTCTTCAAGGTATAGTTGGAAAAGCTTGTGCCCACCAGGATGCAGGTGCAGATCTGAGCATTTGAGGTGGAAAGTGTCATGAAGGGCCTGCCGGGCCATGTGCCTGAAGAACTTCACCTCTGCCACAGCACAGCTCTCTGTCCATGTCGTGCTTGGGGCAAAGATGGCCTCTGTACTCTGGCTGCTCAGGAAGATGTCTGAGTTGCCTCGTTGCACCCCAAAAATCCTCTCAATAAAGAGGGTTGTCCCAGAGACATTTGTCAGCTGCAGCTTGCAGGAGCGGCTGGAGGGCAGCACCTTCATATTGTAGTGATGCAACTGAGGCATCTGTCTCCCCAGTTCCAGAATGTGGGAAACGAACTAAGTTTTTCTTCAGTTAATTGCTATATCAGTCTTAGTGTGACAGTACTAGCAAAGCAGCTTTAGTGATGGCAAATATCTAACAAATTGTATCTACCTAATCCTCACAGATGTCCTTGTCCGTTGAAATGTCCTTGCTCCTAGAGTATTATCCAAGTGATGAGAAACAGCCTGGAACGTGTCCTTCAACAGGGGGAACCAGAAGAGAGAAATGTCTCAATAAGACTAAGAGAACAAGGTTTGGAAAGTACATCTGCTGGGCTGACAGTGCAGGCTGCCAAGGAGGCCAGCGCACACGGTGGGGTGCAGCTGATGAAGAAGAGGATACCACCACTCGGTGAAGTAAATGACCACCAGGGCGCTTGTAATTACTAACACTGGGCACCAGATGGCAGCAGAGACAGCGAAATACCTGGCAGTAGACAAAAGCATTTTTAAGCTCTAGGTTTCGCAGGCTGGGTGTGCACGTGCCCGACACATGACACATACACCTACACATGGCACACACACCGACACACGACACACACATGTACCGACACATGACACCGTGTGCTGTCAGGGGTCACCCTTTGGCTCACAGGTCACCGTGCAAGGTCTGGCGTCACCGCCTGGCTCACAGCTCAGCGTGCAGGGACAAAGGGCCACATGGAAGTTCACAGGTCACCACGTAGGGGGTCAAAGGTCACCATGAGGGTTTAACAGTCACCACGTGTTGTGTCAGAGGTCACCGCGTCGGGGTCAGAACTCACCATGTGGTGTCAAAGGTCACGGTGTTAAGGATCAAAAAGTCACCATGTAATGTCAAAGATCAGCATGTAGAGGGCCAAAGTGTACCATTTGGGTCCAGGGGTCAGTGTGTGGAGGTGAGAGGTCACCATGTAAGGTGAGAGGTCACCATTTAGGGTCAAAGGCCACCTGTGTAGGGTCAGGTGTCAGCGTGTGGGGTCACGTGTTGCTGTGAGGGTGGCAGAGCACTGGAATTGGCTGCCCAGGGAGGTGGTGGAGTCGCCTGCTCTGGAGACATGCAAAAGCCACCTGTGCAACGTGCTCTAGATGGACCTGCTTTGGTGGGGCGGTTGGAGGAGATGATCTCTGGAGGTTCCTTCCAACCCCATGGGATTGTGTGATTCTGTGAGGGGTCAGAGGTGACCATGGGAGTTCCAGGGTCACCGTAGGGGGTCAAAGGTGACAGTATGGGGGTGAGGGGTCCCCGTGTGGTGTCAGGGGTGACCCTTTGGCTCAGAGGTGACCGTGTGGGGTGAAAGGTCACCATGGCAGTTTTGAGGTCACCAGGTGGGGTCAAAGGTCACCTTTTGGGTCAGGGGTCAGCGTGTGGGGTCAGAGGTGACTGTGTGGGGTCAGGAGTCAGCGTGTCTGGTCAAAGGTCACCCTGTGAGCTCAGGGCCATGGTGTCGGCTCACGTTTCCCTCTGCCGTGCCAGAGGTCAGCAGTTGGGGTGACAGATCACCATGGTGTGATAGAACACCCATGGGTGGGTTTGAGCTGCCCCTCATCCTCCTCTTCATCACGGCGGGGGGGCCCTGGCGTAGGGTGTGGTGCTGGGAGGCCAGGAAACTGAACATGTCGAAGGTGCACTTCCTGGGGGGGGGAGGCGAAAACT
>NW_015091240.1:388331-394191 GCF_001431845.1 Calidris pugnax
CCCCGGCGCCCCCGCCCCAGGCCTAGCGGGCCGCAGTGACTCAGCAGCGGCTCCGGGCCGATCCCTGCCGCGGCGAGGCCACCGAGCCCACAGGCCGCCCGCGCCGCGCCGGCTCCCCGCGGGGAGAGGGGCAGCCGCTCGCCCCATCCTCCTCCTCCCCCCCGGCTCGCCGCTGGCACAAAGTGAACGGCTGGGCCGGGCTGCCGGTGCTGCCGCCGGGGCCCCGCGGGCGAACGGGCGACACTCACTCACCCCAGTGCCGATGGAACTCATGGCAGCGGCGCGATCGCACGGAGACGGACGGCGCCCCCCTCCCGCTCCCCCTCCCGCTCCGGCCTCACTCGCGCTCCGCACAGCTCAACAACACACACTCCCATTGGCTCGCAGACCGGCCAATCGGCGGCGGCCAAGAGCGGGGCGCAGTGCCCAGCGGGTCACGAGGAGGAAAGGGCGGGGCCGGCAGCAGCGCCGCGGAGTCGGCTGGCCCTACGTTAAATAGAAAGGAGGGAAACAGCGCGAGGCGTGCCCGGCTAGCTCAGTCGGTAGAGCATGGGACTCTTAATCCCAGGGTCGTGGGTTCGAGCCCCACGTTGGGCGTGGTTATTTTTTTTGAACGCGGAACCGTCCGCTCCCGACGTTCCCACCGCGCCCGCGCAGGGAACACCCCGCGTGACGGTGCGGGAGAAAGGCCGCATTTTTATAACCGCTGTGGGTGCGGGGACGGAAGGTACCTCAGCTTTGCCGCTGCCCCGTGTGCCCGCAGAGCGCCGCCCGAGGCGCCGTGTGCGTCCGGAGAGCGGGCGTTACTGCGGGGGCGGGTGACGGGACACCGCTCCTCTGCTGGGCACATCCCAAAGCCAGAGAACGAGAGGGAATGGCTTCGAGCTGCAACAGGGTGGGTTTAGAGGGGCCGTTAGGAAACAATTCTTCCCAGAAAGAGTGGCCAGACCCTGGAATAGGCTGCCCAGGGAGGGGGTTGAGTCACCCTGAATGTGTTGAAGAGTCGTTGAGATGTGGGTGTGGGGGAGACCTTTGTAGAGAGGGGTTGATAATTGGACTCGATGATCCCGAGGGTCTTTTCCAACCTGAATGGTTCGATGAGTCTCTATGCATAGTCGTGCCCTCTGGTGGTCCTCATTTTGAGTGAGGGTCGTTCCTTCCTCAATCTTCATCTTCTCCATGTATCCTTTGGCTCACTTTTCATGCTGGCAAAAACATCCTAAGTGCTTAATTGCTCATTAAAACTAGTGATCTCTCCCCTGCTACCTGTTTGTCAGACAGTGTTCATATTTATTTCATCCCTGTCTTAGGTCACCATCTTCTCAAGGCCACAGACATCCTTTCTTGTTTTACTAAGTCCTTGAAACCATTTGGGATGGTTTCAAAATAGCTCAAATAGCTAAATAGCTACATTTAACTAAAATAGCTATATTTCTTCTCTAAGAGAACATTCCCTACAATTTAACCATTTATAGAATACTGAAGTCTGCTTCAGGTATCAACTAAACTAGGAGCAGCTGTGGACTGCCTGGAGGGAAGAGAGACCTTGCAATGGCCTCTTCAGCTGCATCAGCTCCCACTCCCCAGAGCGTGCTTTTCCTGTGGAGGAAAGGTGCAGCAGCAACTCCCACTACAAGCTGACAGGGGTGTGGTGTTCAGGAGGTGCATCACAACTGTCTTCAAGGTATAGTTGGAAAAGCTTGTGCCCACCAGGATGCAGGTGCAGATCTGAGCATTTGAGGTGGAAAGTGTCATGAAGGGCCTGCCGGGCCATGTGCCTGAAGAACTTCACCTCTGCCACAGCACAGCTCTCTGTCCATGTCGTGCTTGGGGCAAAGATGGCCTCTGTACTCTGGCTGCTCAGGAAGATGTCTGAGTTGCCTCGTTGCACCCCAAAAATCCTCTCAATAAAGAGGGTTGTCCCAGAGACATTTGTCAGCTGCAGCTTGCAGGAGCGGCTGGAGGGCAGCACCTTCATATTGTAGTGATGCAACTGAGGCATCTGTCTCCCCAGTTCCAGAATGTGGGAAACGAACTAAGTTTTTCTTCAGTTAATTGCTATATCAGTCTTAGTGTGACAGTACTAGCAAAGCAGCTTTAGTGATGGCAAATATCTAACAAATTGTATCTACCTAATCCTCACAGATGTCCTTGTCCGTTGAAATGTCCTTGCTCCTAGAGTATTATCCAAGTGATGAGAAACAGCCTGGAACGTGTCCTTCAACAGGGGGAACCAGAAGAGAGAAATGTCTCAATAAGACTAAGAGAACAAGGTTTGGAAAGTACATCTGCTGGGCTGACAGTGCAGGCTGCCAAGGAGGCCAGCGCACACGGTGGGGTGCAGCTGATGAAGAAGAGGATACCACCACTCGGTGAAGTAAATGACCACCAGGGCGCTTGTAATTACTAACACTGGGCACCAGATGGCAGCAGAGACAGCGAAATACCTGGCAGTAGACAAAAGCATTTTTAAGCTCTAGGTTTCGCAGGCTGGGTGTGCACGTGCCCGACACATGACACATACACCTACACATGGCACACACACCGACACACGACACACACATGTACCGACACATGACACCGTGTGCTGTCAGGGGTCACCCTTTGGCTCACAGGTCACCGTGCAAGGTCTGGCGTCACCGCCTGGCTCACAGCTCAGCGTGCAGGGACAAAGGGCCACATGGAAGTTCACAGGTCACCACGTAGGGGGTCAAAGGTCACCATGAGGGTTTAACAGTCACCACGTGTTGTGTCAGAGGTCACCGCGTCGGGGTCAGAACTCACCATGTGGTGTCAAAGGTCACGGTGTTAAGGATCAAAAAGTCACCATGTAATGTCAAAGATCAGCATGTAGAGGGCCAAAGTGTACCATTTGGGTCCAGGGGTCAGTGTGTGGAGGTGAGAGGTCACCATGTAAGGTGAGAGGTCACCATTTAGGGTCAAAGGCCACCTGTGTAGGGTCAGGTGTCAGCGTGTGGGGTCACGTGTTGCTGTGAGGGTGGCAGAGCACTGGAATTGGCTGCCCAGGGAGGTGGTGGAGTCGCCTGCTCTGGAGACATGCAAAAGCCACCTGTGCAACGTGCTCTAGATGGACCTGCTTTGGTGGGGCGGTTGGAGGAGATGATCTCTGGAGGTTCCTTCCAACCCCATGGGATTGTGTGATTCTGTGAGGGGTCAGAGGTGACCATGGGAGTTCCAGGGTCACCGTAGGGGGTCAAAGGTGACAGTATGGGGGTGAGGGGTCCCCGTGTGGTGTCAGGGGTGACCCTTTGGCTCAGAGGTGACCCTACCTGTTTGTCAGACAGTGTTCATATTTATTTCATCCCTGTCTTAGGTCACCATCTTCTCAAGGCCACAGACATCCTTTCTTGTTTTACTAAGTCCTTGAAACCATTTGGGATGGTTTCAAAATAGCTCAAATAGCTAAATAGCTACATTTAACTAAAATAGCTATATTTCTTCTCTAAGAGAACATTCCCTACAATTTAACCATTTATAGAATACTGAAGTCTGCTTCAGGTATCAACTAAACTAGGAGCAGCTGTGGACTGCCTGGAGGGAAGAGAGACCTTGCAATGGCCTCTTCAGCTGCATCAGCTCCCACTCCCCAGAGCGTGCTTTTCCTGTGGAGGAAAGGTGCAGCAGCAACTCCCACTACAAGCTGACAGGGGTGTGGTGTTCAGGAGGTGCATCACAACTGTCTTCAAGGTATAGTTGGAAAAGCTTGTGCCCACCAGGATGCAGGTGCAGATCTGAGCATTTGAGGTGGAAAGTGTCATGAAGGGCCTGCCGGGCCATGTGCCTGAAGAACTTCACCTCTGCCACAGCACAGCTCTCTGTCCATGTCGTGCTTGGGGCAAAGATGGCCTCTGTACTCTGGCTGCTCAGGAAGATGTCTGAGTTGCCTCGTTGCACCCCAAAAATCCTCTCAATAAAGAGGGTTGTCCCAGAGACATTTGTCAGCTGCAGCTTGCAGGAGCGGCTCAGGTGCAGATCTGAGCATTTGAGGTGGAAAGTGTCATGAAGGGCCTGCCGGGCCATGTGCCTGAAGAACTTCACCTCTGCCACAGCACAGCTCTCTGTCCATGTCGTGCTTGGGGCAAAGATGGCCTCTGTACTCTGGCTGCTCAGGAAGATGTCTGAGTTGCCTCGTTGCACCCCAAAAATCCTCTCAATAAAGAGGGTTGTCCCAGAGACATTTGTCAGCTGCAGCTTGCAGGAGCGGCTGGAGGGCAGCACCTTCATATTGTAGTGATGCAACTGAGGCATCTGTCTCCCCAGTTCCAGAATGTGGGAAACGAACTAAGTTTTTCTTCAGTTAATTGCTATATCAGTCTTAGTGTGACAGTACTAGCAAAGCAGCTTTAGTGATGGCAAATATCTAACAAATTGTATCTACCTAATCCTCACAGATGTCCTTGTCCGTTGAAATGTCCTTGCTCCTAGAGTATTATCCAAGTGATGAGAAACAGCCTGGAACGTGTCCTTCAACAGGGGGAACCAGAAGAGAGAAATGTCTCAATAAGACTAAGAGAACAAGGTTTGGAAAGTACATCTGCTGGGCTGACAGTGCAGGCTGCCAAGGAGGCCAGCGCACACGGTGGGGTGCAGCTGATGAAGAAGAGGATACCACCACTCGGTGAAGTAAATGACCACCAGGGCGCTTGTAATTACTAACACTGGGCACCAGATGGCAGCAGAGACAGCGAAATACCTGGCAGTAGACAAAAGCATTTTTAAGCTCTAGGTTTCGCAGGCTGGGTGTGCACGTGCCCGACACATGACACATACACCTACACATGGCACACACACCGACACACGACACACACATGTACCGACACATGACACCGTGTGCTGTCAGGGGTCACCCTTTGGCTCACAGGTCACCGTGCAAGGTCTGGCGTCACCGCCTGGCTCACAGCTCAGCGTGCAGGGACAAAGGGCCACATGGAAGTTCACAGGTCACCACGTAGGGGGTCAAAGGTCACCATGAGGGTTTAACAGTCACCACGTGTTGTGTCAGAGGTCACCGCGTCGGGGTCAGAACTCACCATGTGGTGTCAAAGGTCACGGTGTTAAGGATCAAAAAGTCACCATGTAATGTCAAAGATCAGCGTGTAGAGGGCCAAAGTGTACCATTTGGGTCCAGGGGTCAGTGTGTGGAGGTGAGAGGTCACCATGTAAGGTGAGAGGTCACCATTTAGGGTCAAAGGCCACCTGTGTAGGGTCAGGTGTCAGCGTGTGGGGTCACGTGTTGCTGTGAGGGTGGCAGAGCACTGGAATTGGCTGCCCAGGGAGGTGGTGGAGTCGCCTGCTCTGGAGACATGCAAAAGCCACCTGTGCAACGTGCTCTAGATGGACCTGCTTTGGTGGGGCGGTTGGAGGAGATGATCTCTGGAGGTTCCTTCCAACCCCATGGGATTGTGTGATTCTGTGAGGGGTCAGAGGTGACCATGGGAGTTCCAGGGTCACCGTAGGGGGTCAAAGGTGACAGTATGGGGGTGAGGGGTCCCCGTGTGGTGTCAGGGGTGACCCTTTGGCTCAGAGGTGACCGTGTGGGGTGAAAGGTCACCATGGCAGTTTTGAGGTCACCAGGTGGGGTCAAAGGTCACCTTTTGGGTCAGGGGTCAGCGTGTGGGGTCAGAGGTGACTGTGTGGGGTCAGGAGTCAGCGTGTCTGGTCGAACTTCACCCTGTGAGCTCAGGGCCACGGTGTGGGCCCACGTGTCCCTCTGCCGTGCCAGAGGTCACCAGTTGGGGGTGATAGATCACCGTGGTGTGATAGAACACCCATGGGTGGGTTTGAGCTGCACCTTGTCCTGCTCTTCGTCATGGGGCAGGGGGGTG
Organism: Calidris pugnax; assembly: GCF_001431845.1. Classification (NCBI taxonomy): domain Eukaryota; kingdom Metazoa; phylum Chordata; class Aves; order Charadriiformes; family Scolopacidae; genus Calidris; species Calidris pugnax. Next base: position 394,178 of record NW_015091240.1, read on the forward strand.
GGGGGGGGCCTGGA
>NW_015091240.1:395245-395796 GCF_001431845.1 Calidris pugnax
CCCCCATGGGTGCTCCTACCTGTGCAGGTGGCCCAGGGGGAGTCCAAGGCGCCATCACTTGGGGGGGGGCTGAAGCTGGGGGAGGGGCCCGGAGGGGACCTGGTGGGGGGTGATAACACGGAGGGGGTGTCAAGGAGGTGACAGCGCCCATGGCTGGGAGGTGGGATCTCAGGGTGGGTGGTGGGTGCCCATGGGTGGGTGGTGGGAGCTCTGGGTGGGTGTGGGTGCTCATGGATGGGGTGGTGGGTGCTCACCCGAAGCTCCTGGTGTTGCTGATGTCATTGGGCTCCTCCTCTTTGATGTCCACCATGTCCCGGAGGGAGGCCAGTGGGACGCGGCCTGGCCTGTGGGTGCAACCCCCACCCATGGGTGCTCCTGCCACCCGGGGTCACCTCCCCAAAGGTCAAGGAAGGGGCTGGGCGCACCCATGGGCCCAAGTGGGAGTAACCGGGAGGACCCCACAACCCAGAGACCCAACTGGGATTGTCCCATCGTGGTGGGCACCCATGGTCCCAACTGGGATGGTCCCACCGTGTCCCTAACATCCCCCC
>NW_015091240.1:397254-401009 GCF_001431845.1 Calidris pugnax
TGACCCCCCTCAAAATTAGGGATTCCCCCCAAAACACCCTTAGACACCCCAAAACCACCCTCAAACCCCTTTGAGTGCCCTCCAGCACCCCTCACCCCCTCCCAAAATCAGGGTGCCCCCCCAGCCCCCCTGGGCCAGGCCCAGCTCAAGACAGATGATCATCAAAATCTCTCACCAGTTGAGAGAAATCAGCTCAGAAAACAAAACGTCATTCCAAGACTAATGTCCTTCAATGCATTTGAAGAACTTCTGAGAACATCACCTACTGCTGCTCCTGTACCAGGATCCTTTTTCAAACAGACTGTGAACTATTTGAGCAACCTACCAACTCCATGCCTCTCCCAGACGTCGCCCAGCACTATTGAAGTTGGTTTAGTTCTTTTTAGCAAGTAAAACTTAGTAAGGTTGATTACTAATGTAACTGAAAACAACAAGAGAGATCCCAGAAAAACTAGATAATCCCTGGATGTACACATCCACCTTCACATTAAGTCCTCCCTGCCTAACTTCTCTTTCCAGTGTAGAGAAGACACCCAGCAGGGGAGTGTAGAGGTGACTCTTCTGGGTTCATTGATAAGAGACCTTAACTTTCCCTCATGGCTTTCATTCATTCTTTAACTCCACTGAAGTCAATGGAGTGACCAAATGCATGATCCCGCTTCAGCACGTTACTGTGCTGCCTCTAAGGCAAGTCTAAAGGTGTGCAGGAGACACACAGCTGTTCTGAAACCAAAAAGACTGAATATGGGTATGTCTGACTGGCAAATTCAGTCATATGTTCATCTCACGTACACAGGGGATTATAGAATCTCATTATAGCACTGGAAGTCTTTGCAGAGGGAGAGGAGAGGAGAGCCTTCGGCATCCCAGCACCTGAAGATGGAGGCTTCTAGTTTGAGGTATCAAGTCTGCATACACAGTTACTCTGCAGCCAGAAAGAATCTTTAAAGATGTCAAATATAAACCAGAATAAAAACCAGTTAAAATATTGTTATTTTCCAGTGAGACTAGGGAGGCAGAAGTGCCACTATACAATTTAGGATTAATCAAACCTCTGTGGAAATTTTTTTTGTCTGCAAATTGGATATTTGAAAATTATTTGGTTTGTTTTGTCTATCGTAGTCCAAACATTTCCAATTATGGAACTTTTTTTTTTTTGTAAATTAAACCAGAATTATATATCACTACATGGTAGGCTTAAAGCAAAACTTTGCTGATACTCAGCACCTGCTGGACTGACTTAAAATGTTCATTTTGGGTAAATCAGCAACAACCTATCTGGTGGTATCAACTATCACTAAGTAAACAAATATAAATCATCCAATAATCTACACTGCAAATTGAAGACTTGATGTCTTAATATGCAGTTATTTTCTGCCATGATCCTTGTTTAATAAAGATATTTTCTAATACTTTCCCCCTTGAACTTCAATATAAGCTTCAAACATGATGTTGTCTTTCATTTTCCACATCAAAACAATGTATAAACTTCATTTTCCAATTTATATTTCTAAGAGAGCTTCCCATTTCAGCAGCTACCTTGCTCCAGATCTCACAGCTCCCCTCTGCCCATCAAACTCTGCCCTGATTTGAGGCCTTTTCATAAGTCTTTTGAAATACCCAACTCTTCCATGCCTACCAACTCTCCTTTATCAATTACAGCCTTAGTGTCTTCAAAGAAACCTCACAGGTCACTTCAGCGTGGCCTCTCCACCTGAGTCCATGAAAACTATCTTTAAACAAGCTTTCCGTTTTTTTAACATATACTTTCAGATGACTTCTAAGGTCCCGTACCACCCTCCTACAGATGCCCAGACGAGAAGAGAAACCAAAGTGACAAAAGCTGCAAGATATCCCTTTTATCCCCACAGTTACCTTAGATCTCAGCGCTGAAATTCCTACAGGAATCACTGATGTAGGGTAATGTAATATGGAGGACAGGAGCTAATGAGCTGGGAAAGAGCTTCTGCAGTTGTGGATGTGACCAGAAGGACACACTGGTCTAGGATTCACAGGTCCTTAAACCTTGTTCCTGGGTTACCTGCCTTCTTCAGCCGCCGTAACTCTCAGAAACTACCCTATGGTGCTCTCTCATTGATCCCCAGAACTATTATTATCAGAAGTGGTGACTTACTATGATTATAATTGTCACCTGTATTATTTGTGTCAATGAGTCACCATCCTCTTTTCCTTTCTTAATGCCAGACTTGGGTTCACAGACCTGCCCTCTTCTCCCTTTGTGCCCTCTGTCTGGCAATTCTAACGATTTTAGATAGCATTTCTGTACTTGCTATTCTCAGGTTTCTCCCTCTGTCATCAACCTTTCTCCCTCTGTTCAATCCCAATGTTCAGGAGGCTGTGTGGCACCCCTCCCTGGAGGTTTTGTCATCAGTTTATGCTAGCTGCAGTGCAGGGTTGCCTTGGTTTAGCCTCGCCTTCCCTTTTGTCTTTCACTGGTGACAGCAGTAACATTCTCCCCATTTCCACCCAGCTCCTGGGCCTTCCTTCAACCCTTCCAGCTTCGAGACCAATCTGTTACCATTTTCACAGACAACTCTGCTTGTTTAGGCTCTTTGGTATATCCTACCACAACTATCAGAAAGTTCTCTTCTCTGCATCCCAAACATACGCAATGCTCCTTTGCAGCCCAAGGAAGCTGTGCATGGCCACACACCTCCTTTCACAAATCTGACCACACCACTCGCTCCTTGGCAGGTCTCCACTTGTTCTTCACCTGCTGTTCTAGCACATCCTTCTTCAAGGCTCAACCTAACTGCATTTCCTCAGTCTACACTCTTCTGTTGGGCGCCATGTTGTCCCTACCACTTCTGCACTCCAGCAACATTCCTCAACCATGTATCCTTCAACCACATTCTATGTCTATTCTGTGACTCTGTATGTTTCTCCACCTCATCCACTCATCGTGACACAACCTCCCATGAATCATCCACAACAGCTCAGCTTTCAAGGTTCTCTCATAAGCCCACTCCTCCTGAGGTGCTGGCAGCAAATAAAACAAAATACAGAACATGTCTACATACCTCTGTTACTTCCCCTCCACACGACCATCTCCCTGCTTCCCTTCTTCAAGCTCCTCCCAGGGCAGGAACTGCTCTTTTTGTAGATGTGAAACTTCCCTTTGCAAATGAATGAATGAATAAATAAGAATAAACAACACGAACCCAAATCGCAGCCCCCTACCAACCCAGGCTTTAGAGAAGAACCAAGGGTGCAGTAGAAAAAGAGAGAGAAACGTGTAGAGCAATAGAGCAGGTGTGTGAGAGCAGGTGAAGGTGTGATGCAGTAGGACATGCAGACCTCGGGCACCCCTGCCCATGGCGAGAGGGATTTATGCCCGGGGAGATCGGTGAACTTTGCCTCTCTGCCTGTCAGCGAGTCCAGTCCCCGAAGGACGGGAAGCGCCGTGAGTTACTCCAGCAGCGCTAAGGAGGGGCACTGGGGGCCGAGTGCGGGGCAGCACCGGAAAACCCAGCGCTTCCCCGAGGGGACCCTCGGTGCGACGGAAAGACGGGCCGGTGACTCGGGACGTGAGCGGCGGGTGAGGGCGCTCTTCCCGCAACCGGGAATACCGGAGCAGGGACCCCCGCCCCGACGTCGGTGAGGGAGTTAGGCGGCGCGGCGGGCGAGGTACGGAGGGGATCGGGGCGGCGGCCGACGCTAGGACCCGGCGAGCGGCGGCGGGGCGGGAGCAGCGCGCCTGCGCGGCGCTGTCCGGGGAGCGGGCGGGCTGCACC
>NW_015091240.1:401166-418364 GCF_001431845.1 Calidris pugnax
TTTGGCCACGTCCAACCAGGGAAGGGCCCTCCCCCTCCGGCACGTCCCCGCGCCCCGGCACCGCAGCGCCCGCGCTCCCGGAGCATGGCCCCCCCTGCCCCTGCCCCTCCGCCGCGGCTGCAGCTACCACGGCCCCCCAGCGTCTGACTTCAGACGGAGGCGGTGCGGCGCCGGGAGCCACCGGCACCGGCTTCCCCGGGGAGCAGAGCCGGCCGGGGCCCTTCGCCCCCCCCGCGGGCCCGGATCGGGGCTCGGGTTAGGTACCGACTGCCGCCGAGCAGCCGTCCCATCACGGGCTCGCTGCCTGCCGTGCTTGCCTGGATGAGTCTGCGACATGCCTAATAAGAGACGAGATGGGCCAGGGCGACGAGAGCGACCGCATTGTGATCAACGTGGGAGGGACTAGGCACCAGACTTACCGCAGCACCCTACGCACCCTGCCCGGCACTCGGCTGGCCTGGATCGCCGAACCCGATGCCCACAGCCACTTCGACTATGACCCACGCACGGATGAGTTTTTCTTTGACCGGCACCCAGGCGTCTTTGCCCACATCCTGAATTACTACCGTACCGGCAAGCTGCACTGCCCCGCCGACGTGTGCGGGCCCCTGTATGAGGAGGAGCTGGCCTTCTGGGGCATCGATGAGACCGATGTGGAGCCCTGCTGTTGGATGACCTACCGGCAGCACCGCGACGCCGAAGAGGCTCTGGACAGCTTTGGTGGGGCGCCCCTGGATAGCAGTGCTGAGGACGGAGACATAGATGGCACCGGAGACTCTGGTGATGGTGAAGAGGAGCTGGAGATGACAAAACGCCTAGCACTTAGTGACTCCCCAGATGGCAGATCTGGGGGCTTCTGGAGACGGTGGCAGCCCCGCATCTGGGCGCTCTTTGAGGATCCCTACTCCTCCAGATATGCAAGGGTAAGCTATGCAATCAGCACCCTCATCAAAACACTCGAACCCCCCCTCTGTCCCACTTCCTCCCAGCATCATCAGGGTTATCTCCACTGTCAGCCCAGGGTAGCCATCCATGTGTGTAGCCATACAAAAATCATGCACAGGCTCTCAAGCAGGCCCCATACATGGGGACGAGTGGACACCAAGGCGTGAGCTCATGTACTCATATGTGGGCTTCCAGAGACCCTTATTCTCTAACAGGCTCCTAAAAACCCACAGCCTGGGGCAAGGTACCATTCATGGGCCAGGGAGATCTCCATTTTACCAGGTAATTTCCCTCCATGCACAGAATTTTGCAGTCAGTCATCCCCCACTGAAGAGAGACACCTTGTCCAGCCCTCTTCTGAGCTAATGGCTATAGCTCTCTCCCCTGTACGAGACTGAGAAAGAATCACAGGAACAGGCAGTCCCTGGGAGACCAGGGGATCTGGAGAGTTTCTCAGCCTGGACTGGAAAGGGAGTCTGTTCCTTTCCCTTTTCTCATACATACCATGTTAAATATTTATGATCATGCTTTTCTGAGAATGGGTAATTCAGTTCCTTACTTATCACCTCACTCTGTCTTCTCCTTTGTGGGAAATGCAAAGTATTAATCAGAGAAGAGGGTTCATTCATGTAGAAGGGACAGCGTTTGACAGGTTTCTTGCTTGGCTACTGAAGGACAACTCCTCCTCTCCCGGTGCCTGCGGTTGTTTTGGAAAGGGAATGCACACTGGTGCAGTTCACAGCATAGCTGTGGATAAAGATGGTCTTAAACAGTCACTCAACTCCTCTAAATAAGCACCTTTTGTGCTATTACATATAGCATAGACAATTGTGTTAATTAGGGCCTGATTCTGCCCCTGAAGTAAACGGGTTTTTTCACTTTTGACTTCAGGAGCAGCAGCAGGATTAGCCCCCAAGATACCCATATTGATAACCAGGAAAACAGATGAAGGATAGTGCCTTTGCGAAGAAATTGGTTTGGATAGGTTCTACTCCTCTCTTAAATGTACCTTTGTTATAGCATAATTGCTGCCAGCCTTCAGTAGGGATGAGTGGTGCTTTGGTGTGGGAGGATGATCGGTGTTCCTTAGGAGGATCAAAGAAGTGAGATCAGATTAGGGAGCAAATTGGACGGACGGAAGGAAGAGAAGTGGAAATGCAGGGGAGCAGGGACAGGGGAGCTGGTGGTGTATGAATGGGTGGTGGAACAGCACCTGCTGGAGACTTTTGGTCTGAGCAGAGATCTCCAGCAGGGAGCCGCCAGGTCTGCAGACTGAATGAATGGGGAAAGCTGGAGCAGAGCCTGGAGTTACATCTTGGTGCGTTTCTGAAGATTCTTGTTTGTATACCCTTTGGAGATTTCCTCCCTGAACAAAGTTAATATTTTAAATAAATTCCTTTAAACAGCATGGAGGATAAAAGAATAATAAAATATTTACCATGAGATGAAAGGATGATGATGTTGAACTGCAGCTTTTTTCCAGCTGATTTCTGCCGAAGGAACCTGGGAACAGGGAGGGAAGGGAAGGCTGGAGGGTCTCCTTCAGAAGGCTTGGTTAGCTTCCTTTAATCAAGCTCAGTGTTAGCAGTCATTGATTTGAATAGCAGATCTCTCTGGTGTCCAGGAATCTGTTGGTAAAACACATTTCAAGTCAAAGCAGTGTGCTTGTCCCAGACTTTGTGAAATGGTCCCAAAACCAAATAGATAATGTTGTCCCAATGAAAAGGATACAAACAGAGGCTAAAACACCCTATTTCTTGGAAGAATTATGATATTTTAGGCCAGAGGAAAAAATCTATAACCAATATTTAAAGTCTTTGTGATGTACAAGCTGGAGGATATAAACTCCATTTTCTAATTCTCTACACAGCTTTTAGTCTAGGAATAGGCATTTTATAAAGTGATTTGGGCTTGTTGGTTGGTTTTGGGGGGGTTTTTTGCAGTGGATGTTACACCATTTATTCACGCTTACGTGTGCATACCTGGTAGAGTTCAACCCCTGATTTACCTCTAACTGTTTCTTTCCTTAGAGGATTGTTAAACTAGAGAAATATAAATCCTGGGCAAAGTTGAAGTGTATATTGACTATTTCATGGGTTAAATATGATTCTTTAACTTGTATCTATGGAGACGTAGGCCATATGCATTAATATTTTGCATGTAGGAAGATGGCTTTCATCATCAACACATGCACACACTGTCCATTAAGAAGACATTATAAGACACTTAACATTTTCTAATAAAAGCCGTATGTTATGGTTATGGATGTAAAAGAGAGATGGGAGTTTGATTTATGCTCCAGTAACCTATCACAGACATTGCAAAAAGACCTTAAACTCACAATAGCTAATTTACAGTAAAATAATCAATAGCATCATTAACACGTGAATGGTATATAAAAGCAATCATTAGCAAAGTAGAGTCAAGCAACAAATCCACTATTACCTCACTTTTAATTGTATTTGCTACTTTCAATCGCAAACTGTATTTCAGTCATGCAAAAATTTAAATTCACATTGCCATTTTGTCAAAAAAAATACTTCACAAAAAATTGTCATCCTAATTGGATCTGAGACTTACGCTAACAGTGGTTTTCATATACATGTTTGGAGTTTACATATGGCACCAAATGTATGTCAAAATAACATCTTAATATAAGCATTGATTTACATAACCATCATACACTTGGACACGTAAAAGGAATACGGTCTATGAATTTTAAGATCAAATGAAAAGCTGTATATCTGAATAAAGCAAGATTTATCTGGACTATATCTGGTACACTAATTCAGTGAATATTTAGGAACTGTCTGTGGAAAGCTCAGTATATACTAAAATCTAGCCATTCTTGGAGCATTTTGATGGACATTGCTTACAAATACAAGTACATTTGACATTTAAACCAGCACCTAACTCATACTAAATTACATCTGTTCTCATTGTAGATGGCCAGGGGAGACTCGAAGAGTATTTGCATATGTCAGGCAAAATCAGCTAACTTTGCAAATTTTGTCTGTTTCTAAACTTGCTTTGGTAACGCATAAGCTCCCAGTCACTAATCGTTTGTCTTTAGGTGCAACATAGTCAACAGTTTCTTGTTAAAACAATAGTGGCTGGGTTCAGTGAAATTCTAATTTTCTAAACACTGATGTCTTAAATAAGGTAGTTCTTTCTAACAAGGTGAAATACTTTAAAAATTGCATTGTCTTCTAAAGCAGTAATAAGAAGAGGTATCTTCTTTCAAATCACAGATTACCTTAATAAGGTAAATAGATAAAAAAAAAATAAGGTAAAAGGACACCTACCTTAATAAGATAAATGGGTGTTGCACTTCTCCATAACTTAAAGAATCCATGTTTGGGTAACGGAGCCAAAGTCTGGTACCTGGGGATCTGAACAGAGTAACAGACAAGGTGACGGAAAAGTCAGATTTACAGAAATACTGAGTGTATATGCAGACAGACAAGTGGATTTTCAGAAGCATCTGATCAGGCAGCTAGATATCACCGCATGTCAATGGACATTGTGTGCACCTAAATTCGTGAGACATTTCTTTAAAGCTTATTAGAAGTGTCTTTTTATGCATGGTCTGGCTACTTTATAAATTTATTTTTCATAAGCAGACAGAAAGGGGGAAATAGAGTACCCAGAAAGCTACATAGATACACTAAAGCAGCATATCTGAGAGTTATGTTGTAATAGAGTTCCTGCTTTGTGCACTTCCCTCACGGGCCCCTCAGTAAACAAATGTGTGAAAGATATTTTTCTAGCATCCTCTCTTCTTTATACTTATGTCTGGTCATGCTGTTCTCACACTAGCGAAGCTCCCACTGACTTCCTGGGGAGTTTAGCCTGCAGGTATCTAACATCTTTGCCCCCTTCCTTCTCATCCTCCCCAGCAGGATAAGGTTGTGTTTGTGTTCACTCACAGTCATCAGGTTAGTCAGTGCTTGGGAACCAGGAGCTTTCAGCTGAGATTCTGCGCTAGTGCTCACACTCAAATTGGACAGCTAAGCTTCATTAGTGAGCCCTCAGGACAGCTTTTGTAGTCCTTCCAAATAAACATTTTTACTGTTTTTAAATAAAAGCTGGTTGGGGTCCTATGGAAAGTCCGCAACAGCTTGACTTGACATCCTGGCATATGCTATACAGCTCTCATCTGAAAGCGGAAAGGCTTATGGCAAAACTCTCACTCACCCTTTCTGTGTGTTCTCCCTTCACATCCTGCAGAAGGATCTGCTCTCCTCAGCGGGTGATTTTTGAAGGACAAGTTTCTGACACTGAGAGGGAGACAGGAAAAAGGATAGTGGGGAAGAGAGGAGGCAAAATGTATTCCCCAGGGGTTTCTTCCAGCTTTCTTTTGTACATTCCAGAGCATTTCAACCTTGCTGTGTTCATTTAAACTGAGTTTTCTCTATATAAATTACATGTCATATGTATGAGAAGGCTTACGGGATCCTAGTTCCTGAATAACCATAGTGTCTCAAGGCTTAGAGTCTAGGGCGATTTCTGCTCATCCTTTACCCTGGCCCAGTACAGCTAAACTCAGGAACTGGGGAAAGTATCAGGGAATGGGAATAGATACTCATTGTCTTTCACAAGGGGAGCTTATTCTGCAGCCATCTGACGCAGGACACAGGAGTGCTCCACAGACAGGGCTCTGGGGGGTCCCGCCAAGCACGAGCAGAGAGGGAGAGAAAGGAGGAGAGCTGCCCCACATGCTGTCCCCTACCCACAGGTATCTCCTATTCCCAGGGAAAGATTTCATCAAAGGGGCCCTGATGGAGCTGCTCTCCCACCTTGGGCCTTTCTGCAAGGTGTCCCCTGCAGAGGCATATCTAATCCTGCACTGAAGCTTGCTGCAGTCATTCTTACCATATACTTTGACAATTAACGAGACAGCCTAATTTTAACTGCACGCTGCATTACAGCTCTGGAAAAATGAGAGTCTTTCCACATTAAATGAAGTTTCCCCTGCGCTTGTAGTATAATGGAATTACAGACAGACATCTATTAACGACCATTCTGTCATTCATTATTAATATAGTTCCTAAAATCCCATTTAATTCCTATTTTCTCCCATCAAGAGACATGTTACTGCAAATCCTTATATAACCCATTAGTAAGCATGGTATGGTCTTCTCTGTGTCCTGTCCAAAGAAGCCTTTGCAATGCCAGCTACAAAGTGTTCACCACTCACACCAAGTCCCATCCCATGTTCAGCCCCTATCGAGTTAGCCACGGTGGAAGCAGGCACACTCATAAATAACTCAAGAGAATTGTCCCTCCAACTTCAGAAGTAATAAATTTTAAAACCACCACCGAAAAAAAGATCATAGCAGCTGTGCAGGATCATGGCTTCATTGGTTTGAGTAGTTCAGAAACACATATGAAGACATGATGTCTGCCCAGAACATCTTACAATCTCTTTGAAGTCACAACCTCACAGGGAGATGAGAGGGATGATGTTATCCATCTGACAAATCTATGGCTGGCTAGTACAGACTTAGCAGTTTTAATTCAAGAAACGTTTTTTTAATCCATTTGCCCATTTCCAATTTTATTTCTATTATTCTAAAACCTTAAAAAAGAACAGCATCTGTCGCCATTTTATTTTTTTTTAATCTTCCTTAATTTTAATGTTTCTAGGTTACAAAATTTACTTGATTTAGCCAAGGCTGTGATTGTATGGATCATACCATCATATGAATACACATATATATGCCTTCCTATCACTACCACCTCCTACGATGCTGAGTGGGATTTCCATATGAGGAAGGACTTTAAATTAAACCATCCCAAAATACTTCTGAAAATGTAACCTTGGTGCCACTAAAATTGACATAAATTTAGTGACTGGTTTCAGTATGATATTTCGTCCCTTCTCTCTTTAATCCATCCCTATGTGTTTTCAATAATTTTCTTTGCCCTTCTGCTGACATGTGCTATTTTGGCTTTGGTCAGGAAAAAGAGGCAACAAAATACTGGTATCCTCTGTTGGTATATCATGAGACAAAAGATAAAAAGATCCATGGATCAATTATAGTATTTCTATTTCAGAACTGCTCACAAAAATGTGATATATTAGACTATACCTAGGAAAACTATTTTTCTGTCTTGTTTTTCCTTCTGCTGTGCAGTCTAGTATTCATCAGTGTTCATCTTTCTTATTTTTAAAAATAAGTGACTGATCTGTGTTTATTTATGGTAGTACTTTAGTAAAGTCTATACATATTGCCTTTCTTTTAACATAAGGAAAGATGTTACCAAATCAGCAACAGAGGGCCTTACTGTTACTGAAATTCAATGCCAAAATTAACACCAACTTCAAGGACAGAGCTGAATTTTCCTGCAGTATGGCTGAGGATAGCAAATTAATTGCAGCATACTGCTTTTTTAATAGATACATTGCATATTTCCATTCCAAAGCACTGAAGCGCATTAGATCTTAGCAATTTATAAGGAACATACATATTTAAATATATATTTTCATAATTGTTTAAAGACATGAGCATCTTCAGCACATTGCATCAAAACATAGAGCTCTAATACTGACAAAGCTCTTCATGATCATACTGGGTTTTTTTACTGCAAAGGACTATAGAATACATCCCCATTCAAACCACATGACTTCAATTAATGTTCAACCAAATCATATCCAAGCATTGTATTTCATAATAAAAAGGGCAAGCAGGGGTATTCAGATTGAAAAATTGGGCCCTAATTGATAATCAAGTGTGTAATTATTTCTTATGCAAATACAGATGGCAAAACTGAGTTTCCATTTTGTATAGGCTTGATTTTATGAAATTTCAGTGCATTCTTGGGGGACAAGGCTAATAGAACAGCCATTTTGAGATTTTTGCAATTGTATTACAATGAGCTTCTCACTTACTATATGCTGAATTTGATCTGAGGAAAGAACAGTATTAGAAGGCTGACTTGGCTTTCTCTACCGAATATTGCATTACATAAATATGTGATTCACTCCAAATGGTACACAGGAGTGTTAGGATCGGATGAAATCAGAGAAATCTATGAATCTGTGGAGAACCACCCCCTCCCCCTGGAATATAAACCAAATGCTGTCATTTCTAGAATAATTTTTACATCTCTCTCCTGTGCTCAGTAAGGACCCAGATTTTGCTATCTTCACTCCTACTCCTGTAGTGATAGCTTACTCCAGGAATATCCCCACGTCCTTTGGGCTGAGAACAAGGTACTAACCCATACGGGTAAAGGTGAAAAGACCAGGTCCTAATTGATTTTCATTTCTTTCAGATATGATTTATAAGATATAATGGGGGCTCTAATAAATCACGCTATAAAAATTATTAATAAATCTCAGTCCAAGGCTTTTTGCAGTGATTGCTTATGATGTAAGACCCTTTAATGACAGTAAGTTAAAACTGCATTGTAATGGCCCTTTGTAAATGCAATAAATCCCCAATTTCAGTGCACTGCGGGCAGCCAGCGATGTGTGTGCTGCACACGAGCTACCAACACAGGCACACACTGCTGGCACACACTTACGTAATTTTGTTGATACTTCAGGAGCAGCAGTACATCTTAGCACTGCTGGATTTACTTTGAGAAAATGTTCGGTCAAGACCATTGTGGTGTCGTGACCGCATGAAATGGTTTAAAATATCCTACTGGCTTTTTACTTGAAAATCTGGGAAAGAATGTCCCTTTCAATAAGCAGTAAGATGGATTGTTTTGTTTTAAATAACAAAGGCAAAAGCTGTTCCTACTTAGTCTTATAATCTACCAGAAAAAAATATGAGTTAAAAGAGGCATTTTGGTCTGCATGACCAAACAGAATCCATCTACTTTCCTGAATTTCCTGGATCATCTACACAGCATTCACAAAAAAATTTAAAATGTGCACAGAAATACACCAACATAAAAATAGCTCCTTGTTTCAATTGCAGCAGAATCCCTATTCCTGCCCACTTTGGCCCTCCAAAAACACATTTAAAACATTACCTGCGTTTCCCCATTCAAATGCGGAAAGATCTGGTCAGTTCAGGTCACTTATTATTTGACATGCATCAGAAATTCAGCTGCAGATTTCCCTTTGAAAATTCATTCCAATAACCCTGTACTGTTTTTCAGTTTGGATTTTTGTAGTTTTCATGATGCTGAATCAATTGACAGGTATAGATGGTGGAGGCCAGTTTTGTGATTTATTTAGTTATTAATTAAATGTAAACCTTCAATCAGAACGATTCTATTTTGACAACAGACTTGAAAAATAGGGAGCAAGCCCCAAAAATTACGAGCACCTACAACCTCCGTCGGAGGAGAGGTCATGTCTCACAGCAGAAAAGCAAATAGGCAAGGAGTTAAGAGACTGTCAGTAAAATCCCACCCCACCTCATATGGCCAACTGCCACAGCTCCCACTGCCTTTAGTGGGATCCACCCAGAGATCCATGCAGACCTATTTCAAGCAAAATTTTTCAGGACAAGGACAATTGTGTAATTGCCACAATACTCAATGCAAAAGGGCTTGCCTTCACAGCAGCCTCTGATCTCTACTCTAAAAACATGACAACATGCTATCAGCCACATTGTGCTATTCCTGTTTCTTTTTTTAGCTTGGATCTCCCCATTGCTTATAGTGTGGAGTTTTGCAAGAAATCTAGTGACAGAACATCTTAGCACTTCTTGGGAATGTGTCCCGCATACAGCAGAACTGATTTTAACTCAGGCTTTTTCAGTAAAGCACGCTGTAAGGACAAACCAAGAACAACCTAACCATGCTATGATAGCTCAGCCAATACCAAACTGAGTCAGCTGCTGGGGGTGGTGGTGGGAGTGTTTGGTTTTCTTTTTTTTGGGGTGGTAGAAGATCAGCTTATTTCTGAATTTTGCTGAAGCGATACTGAAATTTTGTGTTCAGCTGCTAGGAGTTCGGTGTTTATCCTACCAAGAAGTCCCCAAAGTCCTAGTGATTTTATTAAAAGACCTAATGTAAATTTCAAAACTGTATAGATTACTTGAAATGTTAGTTATGTCTAAGCAGCAGGAAATCAATAGTGCAAAAGTGCATTCACTGTTTTGGAGAATCTGCTCTGCTAAGAAAAGAAGCTTATTTTACTTTTTAAGTGTCAGTGACATGAACTAACAGCAAATGAAAAGTCTGAAATTCAATAGCAATTCTATAGCATTTTCAACTCCACACCAAAAATTTATCTTTACTTATGCAGTGCCATCAGCTACAGCAATTCCTAAAACTGCACATTTACTGTCCTCAAAGGGTATCTTGGCAAGGACCGAGGGGTAAGCCTTTGTTCTTATTACGTGATCTTTAACATTCCACAACAGTTCACAGGTATCTACAGAAATATACACAGATCTGCATGGTATGAATTTAATAGAAAGCAGAAAAAAAAACCCCAAAACCCTAAAGGAAGCCCAAAACCTGAGATTTGGACAGATGATTACAGGCAACTGAATTAATGTAGCTCATCGAGTGAGCACTTCTTAGGAGATCTGACTAAAATCGTTATCTGTGCACCCCACTTGCTTGCATATGTCAGTTGTGAAGCATCCTCTCAGGGGTTTCAGCTAGCACCTACAGCATGCCAGTAGTATGAAGGCAGGCCATGTTCGTATAGCTCAGCAAATGAACATTTGCAATGGCACAAGCACACAAACAGCACATCATATTACCTCATTAAGCCACGTCATTTGAGTATGCTTCAGCCCTTCTCATTTTCTATGAATTTCACTGTGTGTGGAATCATACAAGACATTTAATTTTAGTACGTCATATTGAAAACAGGAAAACAACTTTTCTCAGGTTACTTGCTTTGCATTATTTTGGCTCTCCCTTACTATGCGCTTATTGCAGTAACTAGCACAATAAGGTTATAATCTCTCTTGACATCTCTAAATGCTATTGCCATAAAACCAGCAACTTAACAGTAAGCATCTCTGGGAAAATTTTCACTATACTCAGATGCAGTGTTTCCAAACCAACCTGGACTGGAGCTGAAGATCACCCAAATCTATGATTCTTCAAAAGGTGCATTACATGTATGAGCTGTGCCAGCCAGTGCAAAGACAGCAGGGATGGGCACCAACCATCTCTCCCTGTTAGTTCCTACCTCTTCACTTCTGAAGCCCACATCTTCACATCATGAAAGGATGTAGCCGTGTGAGTTCAAACTTACAATTCCCAAAAGACTAACCCTGCAGATGTAATTTTTTTAAAAATGCATATTAAAATTTCCCAGTGACTACAGTATTGTTTCTGCCTGTGCCCAGAACTGCTTTAGTATCGTTGGCAACTGCCTTATATCAAAGTGTTATTAAAGCCTGTAATTTTTCTTCACTATAGCCCTTTAAGTATACTTGCCGAATAGACGCTGCATATAAGCTATTTTCAAAAACAGACTCAGTTCCCCGGATGCAATAATCCAGTGAATACATTTTTTTGCTTAGAATGTGAAATTTCAGGTTTAAATATTTTCCTCCAACTGCAAGTTTTCAACTTTTCATCCATCTCTGCTCAAGTGAGTTCCCAACTTCAGACAGCTGTATAATCTGGGCAGTTAGTGAAGTTGCATGAGGAATTCACAAATTAGTATGCCGGGTATGTGGCAAAGCGGCATTTCCCAATAACGTTCCCGTATAGTAATTCTGGGCTACTGGTAATTCAGCAAGATTAATACCAGAAAACAGATACATGCAGTGACATTGTCAGAGACAGCACAACTTTAGCGTGTGACAATGCTAGTTTTTCATTTTCAATCACTCACTAGTTCGAAGCCGGTTCCTGATAGGAAATAACTGTATGTTGTCACCATGCAGTTGACTCCAGGATAAGCCATGTGCAATGATTTGGTGATGTCTGTGCAGCCTCCACGGAGAAGGAATGTACAAAACATAGGAAAAAGTATGAGATGATACACAGTAGTAGATGATATGCAGAAGTAGCGCTTTTTCACCCCAAAGTCCGAGCAGTTCTGCCACACTGGAAAGCGAGCTCCCAAGTCAATGTAAGAACACAACACATAATTTGTTTTGAAAAGACCTACGTTTCCCTGGGCTATCAATTTGTCACTTTTCAGTCTTGCCATGTAAATACAGCATTCTTAAAATCTTTGAAGGCTGCCTTTTCATCAATATTTTAACATAAACATTCTTTTAATTTAAATGGAAATTGATCACTTCCATTTTATTACTTTTTAATATTTCAAAGTGCATTATCACCATTAAAGGAAAGCAATCTAAATTAAACTATTGCCAGGATAAATTTAACTTGGAAAAGCATTAGAACAAATCTTTGCAAGATTAAGGCCTTTTACAGCACGTATGCTTTAGCCCTGGCATTAACACCAACACAGAAGTGATCAATAAACATTCTAGCTATTACATTCACTGCCTTCATGATACATATAATACTAGTTCAAAACCTTAGTGGAAACTGTGATGGGTATATTGTTAATTATCCCTCTCTACTGTAATTTACCTTACATATAGTAGTCTTGCCAGGGGCTTTAATGAAGCAGAGGCAGGTTTGCAGTTTTACCATCTGTTGTCAAATATACTCCTGCTCTAACTGAAACACAATTGTATTAGAATTTAGAAATGACAAATATTGAAAAAATTATTTTCTTTCATTGTTTAAATAGCTTTGCTATGCCGTCTAAAGAACAAAACATTTTAAAACTAAAACATTTTAAAAACTGATATAATTATTTTGGACAATAACTAAAACATTTTAAAAACTGATATAATTAAAAAGCAAGATATAGCACAAGAATAATGGTAGAGTTGTTCTACATAACCACAACACAACAAAGAGGTATAAATAAGAAATCATGTTATATTTCACAGCCTTCGGATTCAGATTCTGATTTAAGGTAACACATACTATTTTTATATCCTGTAGAAAAAAAAAAAGATTAACAAAAATCCCCTTTAAAATATAAATGGCATTGAAAATTTTAAAAAATGCTATATCTGTGCTATCTATTATAGGACCATAGGACCAAACTGTAGAGTACTCAGGAACTGAATCCTCCTATCCCTCTTTCCATCCTAAGTAAAGACCTGCAGGGTAAAAACTGCAAAGAACACTACAGTTTAGCTTCACTTATGTGCAATGGACTAAAAATGAATACTTAATATTTATATGAATCATTGTCAGTGTCAAGTAAAATGAAGCTTATAAAAATAGAACCAAATCAGGGAATGAGTTTTAAGACTCAATGGGTAAATGCTTCTTTACGTACAGTATTATTTATAGATATTTTTCTAATCTGTTCTGTCATCTTGTCTCCTAAATTATTAGAAAGGGAAAAAGGAGGGACTATGGCAAATGTAGATGAAAGTGTAATCTTACTGGGGAATGTGGCAGGAATATAAGCAAAAGCCAGGAAGTTTGGAGCTGTGTTCCTAGAGCTCTTAGTCTTTGTATGTTCTACATGAAAACCATTCCAGCCTATTTTGTAATTAAACATGTACATTTTTTTAACTAGTCTCTTGCAACAAGAGGAATGGTGTTTTCAAGACTGTGTTTGGCATCCAAAAGGACCACTACCACGTCTGAAAACATGCTGAAAACAAGCTAATCACAAGCAGGTTTTCAGACATTGGGGTAACTCCCATGTCAGTGGTCTCGCTAAGCGTTGGACACCCTGCAGCAGCAAAATTCCTCTTTAGATATAAATGTTGATCTCACAAAGAAAGAAGGTCACAACAGGAATTTCATCACCAGATCCTGATTTTCATAGCTCCCCTTGAAGTCAGTGACAGCTGCAGATGGTCTCTTCAGGTTGATCCCCAAAGATTCTTAAGCTAGGCATTGAACACTTTAAAAAATGTCAGTTATGATAGCTTTGGGCATCTATTTATCACCATCTGATAAGGAGACTGCCATTTCCCTGCATCATGAAGGTTCTGTGAGTGTTAACTATTTATGAAAATACTTTTTAAAAATTGCCACAAAAAGGACCAGGTTTAAACAAAATATCATTAGAATTTTAAACACGTATTCAATATTGAAGTGCGAAATACTCAAGACAATTAGGATGAAAGCCACCTCGTAAGAAAATTCAAAGGAATTGCACCCATCCACAAAGTTTCTGCTGGTTTCTTGCAAATAGGGGAAAATTGTCTTTCACATGTAGGAATCTGAAGAGGTCATCCCTATTTTCATTCTGAGAGGAGGTGGAGAACTCTCCTGTGAAGCAATTAAAGCCATTTGTTCCCTTATGCAGAGAGGTGTAACTCATGTTACACAACTTCCATCAGACAGGAATTAAAACTGGGTAAAACAGGCATCTACTCTGTTCCCTGGATCTACATGGTTATGGAATACTCCACAGGGGGACCATGTATCCACAGGCTTTTGTTTTGATCATTCAAGTACCAGTTTTATAAGCACCAATATAAAGTACTTTTTTGTACTCTCTTCGTCCAGGCAGGATTTCAAAGTAGCTGTGTGTCTCCGGAGAACACCACACAAAACTGCTCTTTGATTTTATGACATTTCTTACAAATATAAGTTTTTCCTGCTCTTGACTTCAGCAGCAAGGTCTAATTCAGACCAGCGAGAAATTTCATCTAATCTCTTTTTATCCTGATTGTCCTATATCTATTTTAGACATAAAATGTAATTACAGGAATTGCAGTAAATTTTAGGAGAGATCCTAGATATGAATTTTAGGAACAACAGCACTTTTTTTTGCCACAAGGATATCTGACTACGTCGTTCATTCCAATAGCCAACCAGGTTTCATTTAGCAATGACAGTCTAACAGATGTAATTTCCCCACACGGTAGCTGTGAGCACATCATTAATTCTAGTAACTGCAAAACTTCTAGTAGAAATCCATTTCTGTAGCATCCCTTGCTCCTCACTTTGACAACGTTAGCAAAAGAACAACAACAAAAAAAAAGACATTTCTACTATGAGCTTGTACGTGACTGTCCAGATACAGCAGTAATTTGCTCTAAACATCTTCCTACAAGAGCTGTAATGTACACAGATGGCAAAGGGCTCAGAAATACATTCAGAAAGATGCAGCAGACAATTTATGTGTGGCAACTACGTTCACAAGCCCTGTACCATGTTTATTGAGAGACCAGAAGCTGCATTTTGAGAGGCATATCAATAAAGATTTGGATACAAATGGAAAAAAAAATATATTCGCATTCACTACCTACACTGCAGATGATACTAGCTGTAATCAAGAAAAATTTCAAGAAGACATGAAACTATCAAGCTGCATAATTCCTGCTAGTGCTCACTGCAAGTGCTTACCACAGTCCTGCTATTAAAATGCCCACAGGCCACAAAACCACTCTTAAGCCAACTCACTAGCCCAAATTACGAATTCTTCTAGTTAACAAAACCCACCACAGGCTTGCAACTCAGGGTAGAATTAATTTTTTCTTAAAATACACCTACCTTTATCAAACTGCCCAGTAGTAACTCGTGGTTTTGAATCTCCCATTATGCTGAGGCAGTGATTTTACTTTCTAAATACACACACGGAAAAAGATGAGCCAAAAGTAAAGTCACTATGCATGTCTTCAGCCCTTCTTTAACATTTGTTCCACAGCCTTATTTGTCTTTCAAAACCTGCTACTCATGAGGGTTGCGAGGGAGGGAAAAGGTTGATGAAGTTTTTTGGGGATGTTTTTTTGGAAAATTTGCAGTTGATGTTTAGGAAGCCTTCTCACAATGCGCAGACTTTTTGGCTAGGAAACAGGTTTTGGAATATCAACAATATTATACGTATTCTGCAGTTTCAGAACTAGAGCTGGTCAAATAAATGTATATACATTTTCTTTGTGGCAAGAAAAGATTTTTTTTTCCTCACATTTCTTCCCCTCCTCACAAAGAAGGTTTATTCATAGTTTCTCACCTTTCTCCATGAGAAAAATCCCAAGGTTTTTTTTTCTCTCAGTATTAGTTTCTTTTTCTCCCCTCAAAAGTTTGGTAGTCTGAAAGAAAGAACAAACTCACAAAGTTTAAGAGGGAATGACTGAAAGATAAAAAGCAAAGAATTTTCCACATAAAATTTTGCTAAAATGTTTGGATGAGGAAAAAGCCTTGCTAGTTTGAAGTCTGTGGGACAAATATAACAAATTTTGTTAAATGTTTCAAGGGAAAAAGAATCTCTTTTTTCCAAATTGCTCTTATAATTTCCATTGAGTTATTTACAAATGCACATCTTCTGCTTTCAGCCCTTTAGCCTGTTTAAGGTGAGTTTTATTGTTTATTTGTTTTTAAATCAGTCGAGAATAAAAACAGGTTTCCATGTAAATCAGAAAAATACAGGCTTGCTCACAAATTTTTCTTCAAATGATTCTCAGCCTGGCTCTGTGTTTCTGTAGCCCTTTCTGGACAGAAAAGTACTCTTCCTTTTAGAATGATCAACATCTTCCTGTCCTTCTGATTTTTTCTCTTTCACCCAGAGGCTGCGGCATCAATTCTGTTTTTTAAACAACATTTTAATTGCTGTTGGATAACTGACCTCCTGCTCACAGAGCATGGGATGTTATGCTGTGGAGAAACTGCAGTGATCATCAGACATTAGAAGGACACTCTTTTGAAGCAGAACTACAGAAAAATAGTTCCAATGTAAGCAATGAGAAGGAAAATGCCTGGAGTAGGGTGTACCAACTGTAAACAGCAGATGGGAGGAGGCTTCAGAATTAGAAGAACAAATCACTGTGGGGAGAGGGAAGTCTCACCCTTCAATGTTCACTAGACATTGAAGAACAAATAGTGTTGAGACCCTGGAAAGGGAATGTAGGATGACAAATCACCAGCCTACTAGTGGAGAAACAAGACTGTCAAGAGCTTGAAATCTCAGTCTGTGGCAATTTACAGCAAATCCTTTTCCAGCAAGGTGAAAACAACCTAATCAGAATAATTCAAATAAGTTAGCAATATACCAGTACATCCTGCCTGTGCAGCAAGCAAGTAAGCAGCCCTCACGAGAGCCCAGGAAGAAGGGAATTTGCAGTAATAGATTTTCTAGTCAAAAGAGCACATTTTGCTGTTTTGAGCTTGCCAAAGAATTAAAAAAAAAAAAGGTTAGGCTGTCAGTGAAAAGCCTCATGTATTATCACCAGTGCTAGCACTGGAGAAGCCTTTGTTGTAAGCACATTTGAGGATTTTGGATGGCATGTTCTGATGCACTTTTTTTTCTGTGGCCAGTGAAGGTCAAATACCTTGATTGCTGGCATAAGACCTTGGCAGGGAAAAAAAAAAAAAAAAAA